>NW_024080931.1:221363-364786 GCF_003009895.1 Hyaena hyaena | reverse complement strand
GCCCCCCGTCCCCTGTGCCCCCCTCCCCTGTGCCCCGCGTCCCCTGTGCCCCCCCGCGACCCCTGTGCCCCGCGTCCCCTGTGCCCCCCGTCCCCTGTGCCCCCCCATCCCCTGTGCCCCCCACCACAGGCACTCGAGGCGCAAAAGTGGCCGAAGAGGAAGGTGGAGGCCCCAGATGGGAAAACGGCCACAGCCAGCTGGGGTCACGGCGGCCACGGCAGTGGCCTCACCCAAGACGCACATGGCCGGTCACACCTAAGCGGGGGGGTCTGGCCTGGGCAACAGGGACCAGCTGGGCCAGCCCTCGGAGAGCCTCTGGGGAAACTGAGGCTGCACAGAAACCCTGGAGTCCAGGGAAGACTCAAACTCGGGGCTGCCAGGCCCACCGCGGAGCCCCAGGAGGGTACCGCCTTCTCCCCTCTGCGTGCCCCCCGCCCTAATGCAGGGGTGGCGCTGAGGTCCCAGAGGAGCCCCGGGCCGGGAGGGCTCCGACGCCACCTCCCTCTGGGGCCATCAGAGCAGGGCGGCCGCTAATGACCCCCCGACTCCCGCAGCCCCGGCCTCGCAGGGCCCACGCTTCTCAGTGTCTGAGGGGGGCTGATCCAGGCACGGGCGCCCCGAAGCTGCCCTGCCGGCCCCTGCAGGGGGAGGACACGGCACTGGGGGCGTCCAGGGCCCTCACGTGCAGCGGGAAGGGGAGTGGGAGGCGGGGAGGAGAGCATCACAAGCCCCACGGAAGGGACGAGGCTCCAGGCTCTCTCAGAGAGAGAGGAAGAATAGAATCGAGTCCCATCAGCTCTGCCTTCAAACTCCGGGCGGGTGCTGCTCACGTCTCACCCCTTCCTCCACCGGGGCCAGCCCCCCCCATCTCCCGCCCTCGCCCCCCCAGGCTCTCCTCCCCCCGAAGCCACAGGGCACCGGAACCAGATGCTGCTCGCCTACCCACGCCCGTCCAGAGCTCCCACTTCCCCCAGGGGTAAAAGCCCCAGGCCGCCCCTGACTCCCTAGGTCCTGCACCACCCGCCTCAACTTCTCCCTGCCCTTCCCTCCTGCACTCTGCTCCGGCCACCCAGGCCCCCTCACAGTTCCTGCAACACGCTCGGCCTGGTCCTGCCCCAGGGCCTTTGCATGTGCTGTGCCCGCTGCCCAAACTTAGTGTTATTACTTGGCTGAAAGTTAAAGGGCGAATGGGAGCAGGGAAGGTGTCTGTACAAGGAACAGCACGAGGAAGGGCAAGAAACAGAACCTAGAGATCCTAGGAGAGAGATTAGGGCAGAGAGACAGGTATGGATGGACCTGCGGGGCATCAAGGAGGCCCTGGTAGGTCTGAGCCGGGAGGGACCTGGCCGGGTTGACACCTGACCAAGCCTCCTCCCTGCCCCTCTTGCAGTAAGGCACCCTGGGCCACCAACTGTGCCACTGCCAAGAAGGAGAAACTGAGGCAGGGGCCCTGGGGGCTGAGTGACGCAGCAGTCCCCTCCCAGGCCATTAACAAGGAAGGAGCCTCCCGTGGGAGTCACAGAAAAGAACTCGCGTGGTGAATGAGGCTGGGCTTCGGGGAGGGCGGGGAGGGAGGAGGGAGAGGAGAGTGGCCTCCAGACCGATCCCGGGGAGGGTCCCTGCCCACCATGCGGCCATCGGTGAGAGAGCTTCCTCCGCTTCTTCCCGGCAGCCGGTCCCTGTCGGAGGCAGGGCTCCCCCCTTTCTCAAAGGAGAAAACCGAGGCTCACAGGAGCGTGGCGACTCGCCCCCGGCCCCCAGCTGGGTGGGACCTCGGGTCCAGAGCCCACATTTAATCACGTGACCGTGTCCTCCCCCGGCCGCTGGGTGATCTGAGGAAAGCGGGTGAGCCTCTCTGGGCCCAGTACAGACTCCTGGGCTGCCTCTGAGGCCCTGATAAGAGGGAGCGGGTGGTGCCCATTCTGGCCGGACACCAGGGCGTGGGTCACGAGGGCCCGGAGCCAGCCTTGTGTGCCCACGCGGAGCAGGAAGCATAAAGGGGCAATTATGACCCAGGACAGGGCAGCAAACGGGCTCTGCGCCACAGGCACGAGGCTGTCTCCTGAGGCTCGAGGACACCCCCGGGCCTCTCCCTGCCCCCACCTCAGGGTCCGGCCTGGCCCGGGGGGCGAGGGGCTCACGGGCACACCCGACCCTCGGGACTGCCATGGCCACGGCCAGGGGCAGCTCCGGCTGGAAACGCTACCAGCGGAGCTTAGGGAGAAGTCACCGCACAACCTCCCCTGCCCCCGCGCCCCCTCCCTGCGGGGCCCACAGACCTTCCTCCTGCCCAGAATCCCTCTTCCGAGGTCTCAGAGACGCCCAAGGGTGGGACCTGGGGTCCCTGCCTTCCTGGATCTCTGCGTCACCCAAGTGTCAAGGGGGTTCCGAGCTCATCTCTGTAGTCACTGGCGGCTTCAAAGTGGGTCCAGCCAAGCCTCTCTCCCTCTTGGGACCTCAGTGCCCCCCCCCCATTTTCTGCACCAGGAACAGGGCTCAGGGTGGGGCCGAGTGGGACCAGCCACCTTCCGAGAATCAAGGGAGCCGCCTTTAATTACCTATCAAATCGCACCGGGTGCTCTGTCCCCAAGGGTCCCCCGCAGCCAGGAGTGGACAGGAGGGGCGGACAGAGACCAAGCAGAGCCCCACAGGGAGGAATGGGTAATGGCAGCGGGGTGTCCCCACCGCGTGCTGGGCCTGCTTAAACGCTACCCACGCGTCCTGCGGTTTGACAGATGACAGGTGAGCTCAGACAGGGGCAGCTGTAAGGTGAGGGGGGACAGCATGGAGGGGCGGCTGAGCCTTCGGAGGCCAGAGACCAGCTCTCAGTCGACCTCCACGGTGCCCGGGCGGCCCCCATGCCTGCCACACCGGCTTCACGGAGAGGCCTGAGGCGCCGGCTCGGCTGGCTGGCTCCTGCCCTGCTCACGCCCACGGGGCTCCCCCGCTCCTGTGCTCGGCATTCTCGACCCTTAAGGTTGTGACCCAGGGCCCCCCCTGCTGCCCCTCCCACAGGCCACCACGGTCCCCAGGACGCAGGGGTCTGCCTCAGGGCACACTGACCAGGCCCACCTGCGGACTCATCCTCCGAGGCACAGCACAGATCCCCCCACCCCAGACCGAATCTTGGCCCCTTTGGACTCCTCCCCCTACCCCAGGACCCTGCCTTAGCCCAGCCCTGACCCACCGCTCTGGGGCTGGGGGTGGCCGTGTCTGGCTCCTCCTCTGTCCCTCCTCTGCTCTCAAACACTCCATGGCTCCCATCAATGTCCATTAAACTCCAGACTCCTATCCTCAGCCTTCGGAACTGCTGACCCCGTCATGTAGCACGCCCAGCGCCTTGCTGCGCCCCAGTGGTGCCCTGAGCCACGGCCTTCTGGCCCACTGGGTAGGAGTGCGTGCCATTCCCACTACCCACACACCCTTCCTCATCCCCATCAAACTCCAGCGTTCACACTCATCCCCGGGTCTCAGCTGAGCGGTCACCTCTTCCAGGAAGCCCTCCTGATGTCCCAGCCTGGATCAAGGGCCCCCTCGGGACTACCCCCACACCACGTACGTCTCCCATCAAAGGCCCATCACCCTCCAAGGTGGTGGCCTCCTCTGCACCCTGGGAACATGGCAAGGCCCGTGTACATATCAGACACCTACTGCATGCCCGGCCCCACTCGGCACTTTACCCACATCATCCCTGGGGTCACATCCATTTCAGATGGGGAAACCGAGGCCAGAGGGAGCCCTCACAGGCAGGGGGGCTGACAAGGGCATGGCCCCCAGCGGGAACTCACATCTGCTCTGAGGGTCTGCTGGAGACTTACGGGCTGGAGAGGAGGTTCAGGACGCGGCAGGCAGGACGTGGGCGGCTGGGAGCCTGACCCAGAAGTCACACGGAGACCCTCTGGGTGCCCAGGGCTCTGAGAAGCGGGACGCCGGCTGGAGGCAACCACAGGGGGAGCTGAGCTATGGGTCTGGGGGGCCTGATGGGGGGTGGGGGCATGGAGCTTAGGGGCAGAAGCAGGAAGGGGAAAGTGGGAGCTGATACACTTGTTCTGATCCCCCAATTTACTGAAGCCCCGGACAAGGTACAGCATTAACCTAGGACCCACAGACCCGAGGGGTACAGGGACAAATAAAGAGAGGAAAACTTTCTGTGAGTTTCTTTTGGGGGGCGGGGTGGGGCAAGGATCCCAACCCCTGCCCCGCAGTCAGGTTCCCCGGCGTGAGGATGCAGAAGCCCCCCATCAGAGCGCCCCTGGGCTGGCAGAAGGCCGCCGGACCCTGGCTCCGCCCCCAGCAGGGTGGGGGAGGAGGTCGGGCTGGGGGCCAGGCGGGGGAGGGGACCCCGCGGAGCATAACGGTCCGGAGTTTTCCTAAGTCCCGGCGACAGGCCTGAATTGGGGGCGGGGGAGGGGCGCCAGGCACGCGGGGGCTGAGCTGTCCCTGGAGGGGGGCTGGACTGGCCAGAGCAGAGGCGAGGTGGGGGAGAGCGCAAGGGTCCCCCCTCTCCCGGGGGCCTGGAGGGGGGGCAAGGAGGGGGACAAAGCCCAGCGCAGGCCGGGGCTCGAGGCAGAAGGGGATCCGGGCGCACTCACCCCGTGGATCTCGGCTCGGAGATCGGGGCCCGGGCCCCCGCGGCTGGGCCCGCTGCAGCCCGTCCCTCGGTCCGCCCGGAGCGCGCAGGGAGGGCTCGGGAGAGGCCGAGGCCCAGGGAGCGCGGCCTGGGGGCGGGCCCGGGGGCGGGGACTGCGGGCGGGGCGGCCAGGGGGCGGGCCCGGGGCGGGGCGGCGGGGCGGGGCGGGGCCCCGGCCGGAAGTGGGGCGGGGGGCCGTGGGGAGCTCCATGGGGGGGCACTGGAAGCCCACAAGGGGGACCAGTAGGAGGCGGCCTCCATGGGGGGGTGACTGTTCCCCCAACGCGCGCACGCAGGAAAGGGGTGCCCCAAGGGGCACAGCCCAAGACCCTCCCCCATTTCGTAAGCCTGATCCCAGAGGGACCCCCCACCCTGCTCCCCCTTCTCTTCCAGGCGCGGAGCGTGGCCATGGCAACGGATGAAGGGGCTCGATACGGCGTCAGGGGGCTCCCCAAACACACCCAAACACAGGAGGTCGCAGAAGGGGCAGGAAGATGCCCTCCAGGGCTGCGCTGGATGGCAGAGGCCGCGCCCCCTCCACACAGAGCCGGAGGGTGGGGGAGGGGCGCGGGCACAAAGAAGCCTCCCTCCCGCTGGGAGTCGGGTAGGGGTCTGGGAGGGCGGATGGGGGGCGGCAGGGCAGAGGCCCCCACGCTAGCCACAGCCCTGCGGAGGGGCGGAGAGTGCACGCAGGCCCGGATTGGAAACAGATGGGGCCACCGTGCCAGGTCCCAGACACCCGGGGGGGGGCGGGGGGGGCTGGAGAGGACCCGGAGGAGGAGGGGCAGCCCCACGCAGGCAGCCAATCCGGGCCGGCGCTGCCGCCCCGAGCGGGTTTGAAAACTCCGTCCGAGAGGCGGGGAGGCCCAGCGGGTCCAGGGCGCCGGGGAAGCAGCCAGGGACCCCGGCCGGCCGGCCCGGAGCCACCGCAGGGGGGCCGGTCGCCCCTCTGCTCCGACCCCTGGGGACAACGCTTCCAGTTGTATCAGTGCTCAGGGATGAACCCCGCAGCCACCGCGTATTGGGCGCTTCGTGTATACCGGGCTTCCCGTCACCCCACCATCACCCTACTTTCCAAAGGGAGAAGAGGGCGAAAAATTACTTGCTCAAGGTCCAGAGGAGCAGAGATTTGAACCAAGGGCTGGGTCCAGAGCCTGAGCCCTTACCCGCAATGCTGCAGGAGGCCTGGCGCCCAAAAATAACAAATCACTAACATTCTAAGCCCCTGGGGATAAGGCCCCGCCCTCCAGCTCACTGCCCAGTGGAGTGAAGGAGACTGGCCCACAGGCAGCTGGAGGAGCCCGGGGGAGCCGCCAGTCAAGTTCACGGGCAACTCCCTCCCCCAGGTGGCCCTCCCACGCCCAGCTCTGCTGCCTTGGCCAGGGGTCCACCCCCACGGTTCCGTGCCTCAGTTCCTCACTCTGCGATGTGGAACATTGCACCCCACCTCCTCTGGCACTTGGGAGGCCTACACTGGAGCCCCCAAAGTACTGAGCACACAGTAGGTACTCTGTGAAATGTGCAGCCCCGGACTTTTCACCTGCCCCCTTAGGTCCTACTAAATAGACGCTCAGACATCTCCCCTACCCCTGAAGCCCCGACTCTGGGAGGTGCACAGTAGGTGCTTTCTGAGGTAAAGCCCTGACTCTGAGGCACACAGTAGGTGCTTTCTGAGGTGGGGCACCTGACACCCAGCAGCACGTGGGACGAGCAGGCGCTCCGTGTCAACATGGTGTGGAGACCTGAAACATAACCTCCCCCGGTTCAGGAGGCGCACAGTGGGGCCTCAGGAAACGCCCCCGGGAGTACAATAGGCGCGCTCTGCCTGTTATCTGCAGGCTGACGGCCCAGACCCAGGCCTAGGGCTCGTGCAGACCTCGGTGCGGGTCCTGACACAACCCACGTGATCTCGAGCAAGAACCTCTACCTCTCCGGGCCTCAGTCTCCCCATCTGTACCATAAGCCAGCTGTCTGCACGCCCAAGGCCACGTGACCCGGGGCAACCGTGCCTGAGGACCCGCCACCCTCCTCCCCAGCTGGCCCTGCCCCCTCTGGGCCTCGAGCCCGTGTCTCCCCGGAGATGACTTCTTCCCTCCATCCGACCGTGGTGACCACAGTGGACTGGGAACACAGCCTCCCACCGTCGGGGTGGGGGACCCGGGGCAGGGGTGAGGCCCGCATCTGCTCAGTGTCCTACACACCCCTCGTCGCGGCTCTGCTCACCCCCCTCTGCTGAATGCCTGGTCCCGGGCCCACCGCCCCCACCAGCCTGGGGCCTCAGGAGACAGCGCGGGGGCTGCCTGTGTCCTGACCAGAGCCCGTGCCCGGCACAGGGCATGACGGCGCACAGTGGGTGCTCAGCCAACATTTACATCAACAGTCAGCACCCTCCTGGCCCGGGAGAGGCCTCTCCAACCGTATCCTCCCGCCGAGGCCACACTGCGCGGTGCCCTCACGATCAGTTTCCCCCACGTCCTTTTTTACACAAACATTTCTGAACCCGCGGCCCAGTGGAGGCCCCAGGGACGCGGCAGTGACGAAGACTGACAAAGACCCCGGCCCTTGTGGGGCAGACGCTCCAGTGCAGGCCACAGACGGGACATAAATGAGGCGAGGACCACTGTGGGTCAGTTGGTGGTAAGCGCCACAAAGATAAAACAATGCGTGGGGGGGTGTTCATGGAAGTGGGGAGGGCGGTATTAAATGGGGGGGGGGGTGACATGTGAGTTGAGACCTGAAAGAGGAGAGAGAATATGAAGGAGGTACGGATGTTTGGGAGGAGCACTCCAGGCCTAGGGCACAGCCAGTGCAAAGGCCCTGAGGCAGGACGTGCCTGGCATGGTGGGAAAACAGCGAGGAGGCCCCTGTAGCTGAAGCAGAGTGAGCAAGGGGGGAGGGGGGAGGGGAGAGCTGAGAGGGGACGGGGAAGGTCATGCAGGGCCTTGGGTTTTTACCCCGGGGAGGTGTGAGCCCTAAAGGGCTCCAGGCAAGAGGGGAGGACAGACTGGGGGTGGGGGCCAGAGCAGAGGGGACCCGCAGTGGCTCAGACCAGTGACAAGAGGGCTGGATCACGTGGAACCAGAAAATGGGGGAGGCGGGGGCACATTCTGGATAGACTGAAGAGAGCCAAGAGAATTTTCTAAATGGCCAGTGAAAGCACCCTGAAGGTCACGGCCGCCAGCTCCAGGAAGACCCACCTGACTGCTCTGCCGGCTGGGACCCTCGAGGGTGGACTCTGGGAGCCCCCCAACGTGCAGCTCGTGTGTCCTCTGTCACCCAGAAGGCAGCCAGCTGCCCTTGGGGAGGAGCGTGGGGCCAGATCACGTCAGCTCCCACAGCTGGGACATTTGGGGGTAATTTTTTTCAAAATAACTTTTCTTCTAATTATAAAATAGGCGCGTGCAGCAGAAAATTAGGGGAAATCAGCATAAAGAAGAAAATAAAAATTGCCCACAATCCACCCCTCGCCTGGAGAGAAAGCGTCAGCACGTGGTCACTTTCATTCATTCTGTCCGCAAGCAGTTATGGAGCACCTACTGGGTGCGGGGTCCGCGGTGGGCAGGGCAGAGCCGGCTCCCCCGCCCTCCCGGGGGCTCACTGGCAGGCGGCTGGGGTGGGACACCCACAGAGAAACAAACATTGTCACCAACATGACGCTGGGCGGTTATAAAAGCTCCAAAAAGAGAGCGAGATTCGCTGTGTGGCTCGAAAAGCCTGCAGACGCCTTCAGGGACCTCTCAGATGGCCTGGACGAAGCAAGCAAATCAGACGGACAAACACCTATGGGAACAGAGTTCCGGGCGGGAGGAACAGCAAGTGCAAAGGTCCTGAGGTTGATGGCTTCCTTCAAGGCTCCTACGTGTGCGAACGGGCACTTTTCTCTCTCAAGTGGGGATCGATATTATGAGACCGGCTGCCCAGAGTGTAACTGGTCCCCCCTCGATGTCCGCGATGAGCCACGCTGAGAGGGACGTTCACAGACGAAGCCGTCTCGTTTCCTGCAGATAACTTCCCGGAAGACGAGGACTCCGCTGGGAGGTCCTCAGAGCCTCTGAAACGTGTCCTGAGAGGCACGTGGGCAAACCTGCACCCTGGGCACAGGTGGGCAGGGCCCCCAGTCCCGGCCCTCCCCCCAAGCTGCCCCACAATCCTCACATTTGTGGCCAAAATCCCTAAAAGTTTCACTTGGGGGCAACCGCCGAACTCCACATCCTCTGCTTCCTGAGCGAGCGCGAAACTGGCTGGGCAGCTTTCTCCTTCCTCCCAGCCCGGGAGCCCCCTCCGCCAGCCTGCGCAACGGCCCCGCCCGTCCAGCATGGCATTCGTGACCTGGGGCAACGAGCGTGCGCTGACCGGCCCAGAGCCCACCTCGCCCACGCTCGCATGGCGCTCCTGGTGCCGTGTCTGCCTGCCAGCTACACGCCCCGGCTCCCCGTCTGCCTCTTTCCCCTGCTGGTTCCCCAGACCCCCCCACTTGCGTTTCCCTTTGGACAAACCCAGCACGCACGCCTTCAGGTGTGGCTGGATCCAGCAAATCTGTACCTCCCACGTCCTCCCTTGCTGACAGCAGCCCCATCCTTCTGAGAGCTTAGAAGTGGGGGGCCAGGGGCGCCTGGGTGGCTTAGTCAGTTGAGCGTCCGACTTTCGCTTAGGTCATGGTCTCGCGGTTTGTGGGTTCGAGCCCCGCGTCGGGCTCTGTGCTGACTGCCAGCTCAGAGCCTGGAGCCTGTTTCAGTCTGTGACTCCCTCTCTCTCTGACCCTCCCCTGCTCACGCTCTCTCTCTCTCTCCTAGAAATAAATAAAACATTTAAAAAAAAAAAAAAAGAAGTGGGGGGCCAGCCTTGACTCCTCCCCTCGCTCCCACACACTGCCAGTCGGGAAATACTCCCGAGCTCCCCTCCTAAATGTCTTGTCAATTTGTCCATCTTTCTCCACGCAGCCTCCCCACCCTGCCCTCCTGGACCCGTGCAGTCACTTGGATCCCCCAGCTCCCGCCCCTCATTCCGGGAAGCGACGACCAGAGGGCGCCCGTGAGCACCCGAGTCAGGTCCGCCTTCCTGGCTGCTCCTCCAACAGACCAGGCCCAGTCCTGCCCCAGGGCCTTTGTACATGTGGTCTGCCCCCTCTGAACATCTTCCCCAGATCTTCATGGCTGTTTCTTCCTCACCATTCAGGTCTCCCTCAAACAGCACCTCCTCAGAGCTGCCTGAGCTGATCGCTCTGGCTCAGACAGCACCCCTGTCATCGTTGATCAGACATCCTTCTATTTTTTTTTTCTTCTTTTGGTGACTCATTTTCATCTGCAAGAGTCACCTGCTTACTTACTATCTAGATCTACACCGTCCAATCAGGGAACGACTACCCAAACGGGACCAGTTTACATTAAAAGTAAATAAAATCCGGCAATGTTTAGAATTCAGTGCCTCGGCCACGCTGGCCACGGGCATGTAGATGCAGTACGCCTCTGTAGTCACGGGAGGGTCTGGGGGGCTCTGCAGGAGACTGGGGTGGGGGGCGGGCGGGGAGGGGGGGCCGCGTCAGCGCCGCTCCCTGCCGGGACCCAGAGCCTGGCACACAGTAGGTGCTCAGTAAATGCTTTCGAAGTGAACGACTGAACGAACGAATGGCTGAAGCGGCTTCGGGAAGCCCGCAGGGGCTGATTGGGACGGGCCCGAGGCGGGCAGGCACCAGCTGCTGCCACAAGGCGGGGCGCGGCGGCGGCTTGAACCCGGGTCGGCCTGGCTCACATGCCGGCCCCCACGGCAGCCCCGAGGGCGGAAGTGGGTAAAGAGTAAAAGTGCCCCAGTCGCGGCCGGCCTCCACTTGGCCGCTGACGCAGCTAGAAGGCGACAGGAGAGGCTTCAGCCAGCTGTGGCCGCCTTCTTGGCTCCGGCCGTGTCCCCTCTGCACTCGCCGGGTCCCCAGCGAGGACGTGCCTGCTGTGTCCCCCAAACCCTCCCTCCCGCTGCCACATCCCCAAATCCCTCATTAAAGCTTTCATTCAACTGGCTCCCGCCTTCCCCTTAAACTAATTTACTTTAGGAATTCTGTAATGCGGGGCTCTGACTGCCAAGCCTTGAGCGTCGCCAGAAACAAAAAATTGTTACAATGAAAACATGTATCCAGTTCTCCCATTTTCCCTGGATACTGTTGCTACAGCCGGCAGCCCCGGCCGTTATAAGGAGACCGGCAGGTGCCGGTGGGAGAGGTCACCCCGCACCGCCCGGCGCTTCTCCTTGAACTTGGGCAAAACGAAAGGGGCGGCGCGGCTCTGGGACGCCGGAAGCCTCGTCCCTAAAAGACGCCCGCAAGCAGCCTCATCCTCCGGCTGCACCCCCACTTGGCCCTGTCCCCAGAGTGCTCTGTGGTCTTGAACAAGTCCTTACCGGTCTCCGGGCCTCAGTTCACCCCCTCCCCCTCCCCCCCGCCCCCGTGCAGAGGACCGGCCGTTCTGGTGCCTGGGGTGGGTTTTTGTGGGTTCGAGGCCTTTAAAGATCACAGAAACTGAGGCACCGGGCGGAGCGGTGTCTGAGGCTGAATTGGGTGCAGCCCTTCAACGGCCTCCCTTGTGAAGGTGGGACCCTGTCTTGGTCACCTGCTACACCAGGTGTCATCCTGAGTCCTGGGGACGGGGCAGGGTGGCCACGGCAGACCTGGCAGGAGTCTCTTCTAGGGAGGCAGAGGGACAAAAGGCAGCCATACAGAGAGGAAGTTCTGGGCAGAAGGAAGTTCTGGGCATGTGCAAAGGCCCTGAGGTGGGGAAGCGGATACACGAAGTTCTAGGGGAAGAAGGGACAGGGAGACGGGATTATCGGGATACGGGGTGGGGCGCGTCGTCTGAAGAACGAACATATTTGAGGATACACAGCCAGCACGCTCCTGTAACAATTCTCCTTTTATGCATGCACCTGCATTTATAGAGCACCTCCTATATACCCATATACCAGGCCGAGCACAAGACGACCCAGGCGGCCCCTGCACAACCTCAGGGAGTTCACCTGGTGAGGGGGCAGGCTTCCAGGAGGAGGTGATATCTAAGATGTGAAGAGGAAACACCAGGCGAGGAAACCTAAGTGGTACTGAACCAAATGAAGAGGTGGGAACGGGAACTCAGGCCCAAGCCCCAGTCTACAGGTGCGAAGACAGAAGGACCAGGCACCTGCTGAGGGCTTAGGGGGTGGGGGGCTTGGGGGCAGGGCTGGCCCTCTGCTGGGCCCCCACCTGCTGTGTGAGTTCAGGCGGGGGCGTGACCTTTCTGGGCCGTCCCTGAAGCTCCCGAGTGTTGAGGGGCCAGAAGAAGGTCACATCTTCGGACGGGCATTTGGACAGACCCCCCCACCCCGTCTCCCCCAAGACCCGCTAAGCACTCAGGACGTGCCAAGCCCTGGGAACTGAGCCGGGCACGCAGCAGACCCTGGATGAGCACACTGGTTGTTATTCCCGGGCTGGGCGTACACGAAGCGGCTCGCTGAGCACCCCCCAGAGACGGCCATGATGCTTCTCCCACCTTCCAGATGGGGAAACTGAGGCACGGGAGCGAGGCCCAGACTCTCACCACTAAGAACTGGCAGAGCTGGGTCTTGAACCCAAATTGGTTCCCAGCTTCTCCCACTACTTATCCAGATCTCAATCCCCACCCTCCCCCCAGGCCCTGCCCCCCGGCCCTCCCTCCCCCCCCACCCCCCCTCCCGCCCAGGCACAGGGTCCTGGATGAGCACACTGGTTGTTATTCCCGGGCTGGGCGTACACGAAGCGGCTCGCTGAGCACCCCCCAGAGACGGCCATGATGCTTCTCCCACCTTCCAGATGGGGAAACTGAGGCACGGGAGCGAGGCCCAGACTCTCACCACTAAGAACTGGCAGAGCTGGGTCTTGAACCCAAATTGGTTCCCAGCTTCTCCCACTACTTATCCAGATCTCAATCCCCACCCTCCCCCCAGGCCCTGCCCCCCGGCCCTCCCTCCCCCCCCACCCCCCCCCCCGCCCAGGCACAGGGTCCTGGAATTCACAGCATCTCCAAGGGAGCCCATCTGTGACTTAGCCGCCTACACTCGGGCAGAGGCTGGCTGCCACTTGGAGGTGTAAGTGGGGACCACTGGCCCCCAATATAGTTATTATTATTATCAGTTATTAATTATTGCCCAGCAGCTGCTGCAGGCGGGCGGGGCGGACGCACACAGGCGCGCAGAAGGTCACCAGCTGGGGCTCAGCGAGTGTCTGGGAGGTGTCACCACCAGGCCTTTTGCACTCTCTGTCCATCTGCCAGGAATGCTCTTCCCCCTTAACCCTGTCTGGCTCCCTCGCTCACCACCTCTGTTCCAGCAGGGGCCTCCCAGACCCTCTATGTAAAATGCTGCCTCACTCGGGCACTCCCCATCCCCTCTCCCTGAATTTTCTCTTTCCTAGAGCAACACACCATCCCCCTGACATCTGATGTGGTTTTATTTTTTTTTTTTCTTCTGTGCTTTGTTTATTCTCCATCTCCCCCAACTGGAGGGCTAGCTTGCGAGAGGGCAGGAAATTTGTTTTTTAAAATTCTTCCTGCCTGGAACACAGAGCAGCTGGCACACAGAAGACACATTTGTGGAAGGGAGGAAGGGAGCGTCCCTCTTCTCTGCCCGAGAAGCCACCTCTGCTGCTGCTCGGTGCCAATCTCTGCGTGTCTTTGCCGTGAAGTCACAGAACAGAGGTAACTCGAGAACAGAGTGAAACTGTCCTATCCTGTTTGTATCATGTTTGTATCATCTCCCGGGGCGGGGCTCTTTCACATGACATTGTATCTACTAAGCGACACTGTATCTACTGGGCTGAGAGCACACACATCCCCAGACCCTTGGCTCACCTGCTGTGTAATTTTTCGCCACAAGACTGCGCCCCTTGATCCCCAACCCCTGCCAATGGTCACTTAAATCGGCTCTGTCTTTTTCTCAACTTACCCAAGGCCGTGGTGAATCGGATTCATGAATTGGTACTCAGTGCCTCCCAAGCTCTAGAGGAACCACCGTCTCCTCAATGCCAAGGGGGTGCGAGTGGGAAGGGGGCTGTGCGTTCCCTTTGGGCCTCTAGGAATGTATTTGATAGACACATTCCCGTGAAATGACACGCTTAAAAAAATCTTCACAGCCGTAGACTGAAAGTAACCTAAGCGCCCATCAATAGGGGATTGGCTGGATATCTAACAGTACAAGGAACCGAAGAGCGACACACAACTTTGCATCTCTTAGCATTAGGAGATTAGTACCACAGCTGTGAAAAGAAACGGGGAAGCCAGATGTACAATTATGAAATTACTTGTAAGATGCTATATGTTTAAGTGTGTGCGGGGGGAGAGGGGGTAAGCACCGCAAGGTAGAGAACAGCCTGTAAAAGACGCTACCGTGTGATTAAACAAAGGGCTACAAATCTGCCCGCCCACTGAATGCTGGAAGGTCTCTACATAACCATCCAAAATGGTAGCCGCGCACCGGAGTGGCTCTTTACATGAAAATGGAATACAAGGTAAAATTCAAGTGCTCGGTCAGGCTGGCCCCTTTCCAACGCTCACACTACGACAGCACACGCAGCTAAGGGGCTGCCTTGATAGAAACGCCGGCACAAGACATTTGTGTCATCACACCAGTTACACTGGACGCCCTGATGTGGGCACGGGGCAAACGCCAGGCCAAATGGGGTCCTCAGACTGTTTGTATAAATAAAGCTTTATTGGCACACGGCCACGCCCATTCGCTTTTTATATTGAATCTGGCGGCCTTCACGCTACAAAGGCAGAGCCGAGCAGTCACAATGGAGGCCTCCAACCCACAGAGCTCAAAAGATTTACTCTCTGGACCTTTACAGAGAGCCCACTGACCCCAGTCCTGGGAGGAGCCTTTCCAGGGAAGGAGAAGGGAGGGGAAGAGACGCTCTCCACCCTGCGTCCTCACCTGCGTCCCCACATGCTTCTCTGTCCAGAAAAATAAAAGACGTTCCGAAGTGGCCATGCTTTGTATGCCTTCCTGCTGGTAGCGCCCGGGGGGCCTGGTTCTTCCCCTCCCCCCATCACCTCCCTGCATAGATCACAACAGCTTCAGCCATTTTTGCCGGGCGAATGGACAAGAAATGGGATCTTGTGGTTTTAACTTGTGTCTCCTGGGCAAGTAAATCCTTGTCTGCTCGTCAGCTGTGAGCCCCCAGACTCTCGAAGGGTCTGGGTCTCCCAAGCATCCCTGGCACCCACGTGGGGGCCATGAATACAGTCGGAGCCCAATCAATGTGTGTTGAGCAGAGGAAGGACTAAGAGAACCAGGCCCAGGGCGGCGCTGCCTCACAAGGCCTGGGATCGCTGAGGATGGCAGTGGGCATCGAATGCCAAGCCAAGCACCCCCATGGCCATGTCCCCGATGGACCAGCACTGGCCCGGCTCCTGGGCCTGACAGCCTTCCTGGGGGCCTGTGCTCACCAGTGAGGCGTATGGGCACAGGGGGGCGGGGGTCCCGCAGCCCCGGGGGTGGGGGAAGCCGTGGGCTCCAGGCCGGGAGAGGGATTATATATTCATCAGAATCTTAAACAAAAGCCCGCAGCCGCCTGTCAGCCAGGCTCTGGCTTTTATGGTAATCGGCGATGAATTACCCACAATGCCTGGCCAAGCGCAAGTGGTTCTTGGCCCGGATCCTAAACTAATTTTTATATATTCGTGTGTATATAATTTTGCTTGCTCCCTCCCAATCCTCGCCCATCGTTAGCGGGAGCGTGGGGGGGTGGGGCGGGGGCAGGGGCAGAGGAAACCCCGGGTGTAGACGGGAGGAGGGCGCTCCCCAGGACCCCTGTCCCTCGAGCCCGCCTGGCACCAGGCCCTGGGTGTGTGGAGGCGGGAGGGGACTGCCAAGCTGGAGCCTGGGGGGAGCCTGGAAACCACCAAGAACTCGAAGCCGGCGGCCCTGGGGGTGGAAAACACAGAAGGAGGGAAAGGACGAAGATAGGAGGGCGTGGGCGCCACAAGTGGGGTCTGGCCCCTGCCGCGTGCTCTGTGCCCTTGGACAAGCACCTCGACCTCTCTAGGCCACCGCCACCTCCAGGAAGCCCACTCCAATGCCTCCAGGAAGAACCAGCCCCTTGGCCTTCTGGGAGTGGATGCTCAGGCCAGAAGCTAGGAAGCAGCTGGACCCGCTCAACCCCACCCTGCAATCACTGCTTCTTCTGAAAACCCCTCCAGAATCCAGCCACTGCTCCGCCCTCCCCACCCCACCCCCGTCGCGCCCTGTCACCGCTCACCTGCACAAACCCAGTCACTCCCGTTCCCCCTCTGACCCTCACCCCACATCCGTCCTCCCCACAGCGGCCACCAGAGGGCGCCCGTGAGCACCCGAGTCAGGTCCGCCCTGCTCTGCCTGCTGCATTTCCAGGGTAAAAGCCCAAATCGTCCAGGCGGCCCTCAAGGCCCTGCACAACCTGCCGGTCTCCCCCCTGCACTGCCGCCTCCCTCTCTCCCTGAGCTCCCCCTGCTCCTCCAACTAACGAGCCCTGGTCCTGTCCCAGCGCCTTTGCAAAGGCTGTTCCCCCTAACCAGGAACACTTTTCCCCCACAACTCCATACTGTTTCCTCCCTCATTTCCTGCTGGTTTTACTGAAACGTCACCTCTTCAGAGAGGCCTGCCTTGATTCCACAGTTGACATAACCCCTACTTACCATCTCTGCCCTTCCTTGGCTCATGTGTCTTCAAAGCAGGGTGTTCAGTAGGAACCTGTTTAAATACTTTGTTTCTCATCTTTCTCCCTGCGATGCTCCACGGAAGCAGGGCCTTTTTTTTTTTTTAATATTTATTTATTTTTGAGAGAGACAGAGAGAGCAAGGGAGGGGCAGAGAGAACAGGAGACAGAGAATCCCAAGCAGGCTCTGCGCCGTCAGCACAGAGCCCGATGCAGGGCTGGAACTCATGAGTCACGAGATCATGACCTGAGCCGAAACCAAAAGTCAGATGCTCGACCGACCGAGCCTCCCGGGCGCCCCGAGGACAGGGCTCTTAACACTGTCACCTGCACTCTGCTCCCAGCACATGAACAGAAGGTGTTCAATAAATGCCCACTGGTGGACTTCCCAGGCAAACACGGAGATCATTGTCCACGCTCCTCTGGGCGTGGGAGGAAGTCTCAGGCCTGAAGCCGTCCCCGGGGCACAAGTGTCCTGTGGGAGAGAGAGCGGACGGCCGTCCCCTTCCCGCGAGCCGGTGAAGGGGGAGGCCCCCTGTGCGGCTGACGCCAGCGTGCCCTCCGTGTGCAACTCCTAGTTGTGCCCAGAGCCCTGTGTGAACAGGCTCATCCCGTGGCAGCGGGAGGGAGGGAGGAAGGGAGGCGAGTGGGTCCGTCTGTGCCGGGCGCGTAGCAGCGGCCAGGAGAAGGCGCCGGCTGCGTGCACGGGGTCTGTCAGCAGAAGCAGGTGTGGGGCGTGTGCAAAGGGCCAGGAGAACTGTGGACCCGCCCTCACTAGAGCTGGGACAGCAATGACGACAGTATTTGCAGGGCACCTGGGGGCTCAGTCGGTTGTGTGTCCGACTTCAGCTCAGGTCAGGATCTCGCAGTTTGTGGGTTCGAGCCCCACGTCGGGCTCGCTGCAACAGCACAGAGCCTGCTTGGGATTCTCTGCCCCCCCCCCCCCGCCTCTTCCCTGCTCATTCTCTCTCTCTCTCGAAATAAATAAACTTAAAACGAGACAAACACTAGTTCTTGCTAATATCTAAGACCACGTGCTGTGTCCCAGGCACCCTTCAAAGGGCTTGGCACCTGACACCCCACCGGATTCTCTCCATCTGACAGATGAGGAAACAGAGCCACAGAGAGGTCAGGCCCCTTGCTCAAGGTCACAGGCTACAGGTGGCAGGGGGGGGATCTGGGATGACAAAGTCCACCAGTGGCCTAGCTTGATGCCCGGTACACAGCAGGTGCTCAATAAATGCCACGGAGCTGCCCAAGGACCAAGCGAGCCAAGGGAGGGCTGTGCCAGGTGGAGCCAGCAGGAGGCGTCGAGGAGTCAGTCGGGCAACCGTGGGGACAGGGGACGGGGGCCCGAGCAATCGGCGCAAACACGGAGGAAACTGGGCATCGGGGAACGAGGCGGCTGGCGTGGAGGAGAACAATTGGCTGCCAATCTCATTTCCTCCTGTGACAGAGCCGGGCAGGCCTGGCCGGGGCCCACGGCTGGCGCGGGGCCAGGGGCGGCGGGGACCTCCCCACCTGTCACCCGTGATGTGTTCATCAAGAGCGCGGAGAGCGCCACGACGGTCTGCGGTGTGAGGGGCGCTTCTCGGGCGGGAAGGGGCAGCTGGCCCAGGGCGGCGTGGCCTCCGGCAAATCCGTTCTCTTTCTCTTCCTCAGTTGGACCGATCCGCCATTCAACTTGTAGTTTGGGAGGAACCAGAGGGCGTGAGGTCTAAGATCGTGGGTTTTCACATGAAGTCAACCCCAAGCCCTGTTCCTCGCTTACTATGTACAGTCAAGCCAGTTCCCTTCTGTGAACCTCAGTCTTCCCATCTGTGAAACGGAGTGGTCACCCCCTAGCAGGTTGGGACAACCTTCGCAGCCACGGACTCCAGATTCAGAGCAACGGGAGTCTGAACTGTGGCTCAACCTCCTTCTGGCTGTGTGGTCTCAGGCAAGGGGCTCAAGCAACCCGGCTCCGCTTTGCTTCATCTGTTAAAGAGACCCTGTCTGAGCACCTGGATCAAGCCATACCTGAAGCTTGACTATTCTAACATCAGCCTTCTCAGTTACAAGAGCCGATCAGTTCGTCGGCTTTCTTAATAATGTGTTTGATTCAGCTACACCTGATAACAGACCCTCATCGGTCGCAGGGCCAGGAGCTGAGGATAAAAAATTAGCCCTGAAGATCATCCCCGCTCAGCAGAACTTGTTGAGGGACTTCAGGAAGACTTGAACACCCGAGGCTCAGGTCCTTCAGAATGCAGCCACCACAAAGTGACACCCACATGGCATCATCTGGGATCAGGGACTGAAGGCAGTGCTTGTTTACCGAGCACCTATCACATGCCCATTGGCTGAAAGCCTATCATGGACCCAATAACCTAACATCTACCGTGATCTCTTTAGTGAGGATGTACTGCAGGCCAGGCTCAGCACAAGACACGAGGAGAAACTATTTCGCCATAAGGGCTCATGGGGACTCTGGGACTCTGCCTGGAACCCCCCCCCCCCACTTCTACCCAGGTAACTCCTACTCAGCCTCTACATCTTAGATCAGCCACCACTTCCTCCAGGAAGCCCTCCCCGACCTCCCCTCTCATCATTCCCTCTCAGAGCCTCTCGCCCTCTTTTCCCCTCCCTGGTCCCCGTTCCAGGTCTACTGATTTCTGTCTTTCACCGAGTTTAAGATGCTTCGTTAAATTACACACCAAAGCGGAGAAAAGATGGTGCCAAGTGAATTGGACACAAGTTCTTTATCGCAGAGAAGCATCTGATGGCTCCGGAAGGACCTTCCGAACTGATTTGGATCATTTTGCCCTCCCGAACTAGGTACGTAAGTGGAAAGAATCCGTGAAACATAAGGACTCAATCTGAAACCCTTGTGTCCCGAGCCCGGCTCCTCGGAATTGCTTTCCGCCTCCAGACTTGTCCGGCTGGGAGTCTGCACACGGCACTGGCCTCTGAGCCTCCAGGCCCCAGAACCCAGCACCTTCCACGGGGGACTTGCCCCAGGGTTTACCTCTGAGCAGCCGACACGCCCTTGGCAGGTTCCTACCCACCCTCCCGTGGCCGGAACTCCAGACGCGCTGGGGGCTGCGGGGGGGTCACGGCCGGGACAGCCACTCTGCCCGAAACTGCCTGGCACACAGCAGACACACAGCAAATATCACGGGTGTGAACAAACAACTTAGGAAAGTCCAGCCTCACGGGAGCTCAGAGAGGGCAGACGACAGCCACAAAGTCACACAGCAAAGTCAGAGGGGAGGGCGGACTGAATCCAGTCCAACAGAGGTGTTTGCGCAGCTGATGGCGCTTCGGAAGTATTTTCCTAAAACGGGACAGGACAGGGACCCAGCCGGCATCCCGGGTGCGAGATGCTCACACTCACGCGAGCCTTTAAATGCATGTGGTCAATCTGTAAACTAGGGGGAAGGGATGGCTGGTAGGCGTTTGGGAAGCAGCTGCGCCCTGGCCTGGCCACGCCCTCACCAGGCCATGCCTAGCTGTGTGACTCTGGGCAGATGTCTTGACCTCTCACAGTGTTCCCATCTGTGAAATGGCTAGAAGGGCCCCTCACAGAGCTATCGTGAAAATGAAACCCATGAAGTCGGCCTTCGGGCTCTATCCCAAATCTTCTCCCCCCTTCTCTGTCTCTAGCTGGTCCAGCAGCTGGATCTCCCACCTGGCCTCCCTCAGACCCCCCCACCTCCCAGGCCGACCTCCCTGTGGCCACCTCCAGAGGGCGGCCGAGGGCACCCAAGTCACGTTTCCCCCTCCTCTGCCCACAGCCCTCCATGGCTCCCACCTCCCTGGGTAAAAGCCCAGAAGGCCTCCCTTCTGGTCCCCAAGGCCCTGTACGACTTGTCCCATCCCCTTCCTGCCCTCCCCTCCCCTCCTCCTTCTCTCCCCAGAGCTCACTCTGCTCTAGCCACACAGGCCCCCTGGCTTTTTCCCCCAATACACCAGGCCTGGTCCTGCTCCAGGGCCTTTGCACAGACTGTATCCGCTGCCCAGCCCATTCTTCCCCCCCATACCCACTTGGTTCCCTCCCTCCCCTCCATCAGGGCTTTTTCAGCCTGTCACCTCCTCACTGAGGGTGTCCCTACAGCCCCGTTTAAAATGACAACCCTCATCCCCCCCAAATCCCTTTCCCTCCTTGTTTTCCCTTATCAGCCTCCAACATGACAAGTATTTTACTTGGCTTATAGCGTCTTCCTGATCGCACCGTGAGTCCCACAAAGGCAGGCACGTCCTCCCCTGTCGGGTCCCGAAGAGAACAGAGCACACGGTAGGTGTCCCAGCAACCCAGCCAGGTGACCCGAGGGCAGAGATGTGAGGGAGACAGCGAGAGCCGCGAGCCTCCAGCGGAAACATGCACGCCTCCTCCCGGGGGGCCCTTCCTGTCCCCGTTTCTGAGCCGTCCCTGGACTCTGCCCCCTGCCCTTTCCTGAGCCGCCAGCCCCGCTCGGTGCCATCCGGCAGCCCGACACCTGCTGACCCGGGCAGGAAGCGGAGGCGGTCCCCACGGCGCGGCGCCCGGCCGGGCTGTCCCTCCCACTCTATTCCCTGCACCGGTGGGAGGGGGGCCCGGAGGCCGAGCCACGACCTCGACGACACGCGCAGACAGACGGACCGGAGAAGCGTCCACCTCCCTGAGCCCGGTCCCAGGCACAGCTGGCCCTCGGGAGGTGCCTGACGCGGACTCCTGACGAGTGCAAGGTCGCCCTGCTCTGAGCCCGGCACCGCCGGGGCCTCACCCCTGCTCACTCGCCGGACCCTCCCAAGGACCCTGGGAAGGGAGGGTCTCCGGTACCCCTCTTCTACAGAGGAGGGCACTGAGGCCCGGAGAGGCGGAATCACAGCACGAAAGAAACAGCTGGGCCTCGAGTCCAGTCCTCAACCGCGGTCTACGCGGCCCCAGTCAATGACAAGAATAAACACAGCGGGAAGACGGCTGCGATGTCTCCAGAGCATTTGCCGCGAGCTCGGCCGGGGGACGGCGGGGGGGGGGACCGCGGGGGAGGCGCCCTTCCCAGCAGCCTCCTGACAGACAAGCCAGTGGGACGGGCCCATTTTGAGGATGAGGACAACGGAGTCCCTGGGGGAGGAAGTGATTTCCTGAAGGTTCCAGAAGCGGCAGGCACAGAGCGGGCGCCCCACTCACCACCTCCTCCCCTCCGCGGGGTGGCGGGCGTCATTTCAGAGGGGATTGAACACTGGGGCCTCCGTTCCCAAGGAAACCCACCATGGGCCAGGCCCCGAGGCGACGCCGAGGCATCTTGTTCCCAGATGGACAGACTGAGGCACAGAGAAATTCTGCCATCTACCCGAGTCCCGCGACGTCCCCATTCCACAGGCAGGTAAAACCAAGGCCCTGAAAAGTCCCACCATTTGACCAAACCCGGATATGTCCCCTTTCCAAAAAAGTAAATGGAAGCTCAGAGAAGTTCCACCATTTGCTCAAGGTCACACAGCCAGGAAGAGGTGCTGTCGGGACTCCAACCAGGGTCCTCCGGCCGGACTTGGGGCTGCGGGCCACACAGCGCCACCCGGGGTTGGCGGGAGCAGACGACGAGCACTACCGGCTGGGCAGCCGTGGCCTCAAGGCACTAACCCGGGGCCACAGACTCCAAAGCGCGAGCGTCAGCCCCGGGCAAGCGGCCCCGCCAACCGAGGGGCGTCTTCAGGCACAAAAGGCAGGAAGAACAGCTAACACCGACATATTTTTAAAAATCCCCCAGCAGTAAGGAGGCCGGCCCGTCAGCTCGGCGTCACCACCGTGGGCAGGCAGAGGCCGGGGGACTCGAGGACGCGGCTATTTTAAAGGGGCTATTTCTGGAGGCGAGGTGGGAACGCGGGGGCGGGGCGAGAGGAAGGATCAGAAGCAGCCGCTGGGACCGCCTTGCCGGGAACTGACCGACTGGGGGGCGGAGATGAAAGGGGAGAGCTTGGGGCCACTCACTGCCACCGGCTCCCGGAGAGCCTGGGGGTGGGGCGTCCGGGAGAACCAGGCCTGGTCCTGCAAAACCCGGGCCGGAGCCCCACTGTGCGCACACACACGGGCTGCTGTGGCCGGAGGGGAGGTGGCCGGAGGGGAGGTGGCCGATCAGATGCAGATGCAGAGGATATTCAAAGCAGAGGGGGCCAGGGGGGTGGGGAGCGGGGAGAGGCGACGCTTGCAAATGATGATTTTACCGATTACTGCGCAGGCGATAATTCTGCCAGTCTTAACGGGGAGCTCAAGGAAGCCTCACTTAGCAGGGAGCAGAGCCCTGAAGGGCAGAAGAAAAACACCGTGTCCAGAGTATCACACACCCCTCCCTGTTAGGCCCAAGTTGGGCTGCAGGTGCCAACCCCCCCCCTCCCCAGGAGAGGCGTCAATTTCTCTCATATAAAAGGAGGCTCGCAGGTTGGCCTTTCAGCGTCATGTCCGCCTCACAATGTTTGGGACCCAGGACCCTTCATCAGGTGTGTCTCTCCATTCTTCTCCGTGATACCTGCCTCGTGGTGCAAAACAGCTGCCTGAATGCCCACCATCACTTCTATATTCCAGCTGGGCGGCGCGCGGTAGACGCTAGCCTGTGCTGCTCCCTTTGATGGTATTTCCAGGAAATTCCATTCATTTATCCCACTGGACAGATCGGAATCATGTCGCACAGACCAATGCAAGGTGTGCGAGGAAATGTTTGGTTTGGTTTTTTTTCCCACCAGGTGGCCATGTGTCCAGAGAAGTCATAGAGTTCAACTGCCATGGGGCGGGGGGGCAGGTAACCAGTGCATCCGAGAGACTTCAGCCCAGGCCAGCCTCCCTGGAGACTGCAAGGTCGGCCAGGGCCCAAGTTCAGATCCTGTGCTGCACGGGCCCCCACAGGCAGGACCCGGCCCATGGTCCTGTTCCCTAAGGGCCAGGGCCCTAGGCACCTGGAACCCCCATCCTGCCCGCGCCTGCCTGGTGAGGCCGCCCGGCCGATCTATCTCCTCCTCAGTAAACAACTGTCAGGGAAAATAAATAGTTTTTAATAGGCTCATTAATTGAATTCAGGGATAAAGAAGCTTCTCCGCAGGCCGCTGGGAAAGAAAACTCAGATGTTACAGGGAAGTCCAGGCATCGCTGTCGGGGGGAAGGTGACCGGGAGCCCCCCCCCACCCCCGAGTTCAGGGACACTGCCGCCCCCAGCCAGGGGGCCGCTCCGGTCCTGGGCCCCCTCCAGCCTGCGGGAGGTTGGAAATCTCCCACGGGTGCCAGCGCGGCTTTAACGCCTCAGAACACTTGGCCTCTGCTCTAAGCCCGCGGCGGCAGCAAGATAATTTAATGTCAGCGTTTTTTTGGTGTGTGTTTTTTTTGTGTTTTTTGTGTTTTTTTTTTTTTTTTTTTTACTCTCATCACATTTATTTTTAAAGTTCCACCTACTTATGTCACGGACATCCCAGGTTCCCATTCATGAGAGTAAGACCAAGTTTTCCCTTTTAGGTACGAGAGCGAGAGAGGTAGAAAGCAAGCTAGCGGGTCACTGGGGGGACCAGGCGGGGGGCTGAGCTCGGGGGGTGCCCTGTCCTGGGGCCTCGGCGCAGCCCACAGGGGGGACCCGAGCACAGGCGGACAAGCTCAGAACCGACCCCCAACCCCCCATGGCCTCCGAGGGCCATGGCCAGGCTGGCGCCATAGGCTTCCCCACCGAGGCTCAGGGGGTCCTGGGGGCCTCCCCTGCGCACCCGTCACAGCATCAGCTGCCCCGGGCTGGCCACCAGCTCTGCCAGCCTCCTCCGGGGCCCGCAGCGGGGGGCCTCCGGGCGACTCACACCCTTGGGAGAAGCCAGGCCGCCCGTCAGCAGCCGCAAAGCCTTGGTTCCCTGAAGTTCCCCACTCGCTCATCGTCCTCCGGAACTGGACGGGGCGGAGCTGCTTACGGGGGCCCCTCGACGAAACCAGCACCTTCCAGACACGCTCCGCAGGGACCTTTCCAACCTCCCAAGAGGCCGTCTCGCTCCCACGTTCTGGACAAGGAGGAGCCCCAGCAGGCGAATCACTGGCCCAGGACCCGCTGCTCACGGGGCCCAGACCTGCATGTGGGCTCGGAAATGCCCACTTTGACCCCCAAAAGAAAGCCCAGCCTGTCCCCAGGGCTCCGCGGCAACTTCTCTCCCCATCTGGCCGGACGCACGGGGTCTCAGGTGCACATCAGCACTAGCCGAGCCTCCCAATCACCTGGCCCAGCTACTAGGCATTTGGGGGGATCCCCAGCCTTTGGGCCTCTTACCTTCTCCCCAGAAAGGTAAAAACCCTCACAGGCTGTTTCGGAGGTCCCTGACCCCCTGATACCAATCCTCAGGACCCCTGGATCTCAACAGCCACCCATCGCTACTTCTGGGCCAGACATCTCAGACGGGCAGAGACTCAGAGAGGCCAAGCAAGTGGCGGAAGTCACACAGCACCTGCACTAGGGATCTGCTCTCCTGGCCTCCCTGCCCGGGGAGCTGCAGGCGCATGGCCACGACCTGCGTCACCTGGACAATTAGACACGTCGCTGCCACTGAGGGGTAGCGGTGGCTCTCAGGGGCCAGGCGGGCTGGTCCAGAGAGAGCCCTGGTAGAACGCCCATTCGGGAAAAGGCAGGCACACAGCATAAAACAACTGAGAGCAAAAATAAGGGCGCAAGGGACACCTGCAGACAGCTGGTCGCACATGGAGCTGCTGGCAGAGGGGACAAGGACAGAGGCCTGGAGACGCGGCTGGTCCCGAACTAAGGAGGGAGAGAAGCAGGGGAGAGGAGAGAGAAGCCTGCAGGGGCTTGACTGCCAAGAGGGGAGCCTGGGGGCGCCATCCAGAGACGTGAAGCGACTTCCCTGAAGTCACACAGCTCGTGAGAGGCAAGAACAGATCTGGAACCCAGACCGGCCACCAGCAACGTCCCTCCCTCTGCTCCCACCTCCGCCTTCCGGCTGGGTAGTGGGGGGGAGGGTGGTGCAAGGTGAAGCCTCAGAGCCCGTCGTGCAGAAACTGAGAGTTTCAAGAAAGCAACGCCAGAGCCCCAAACCGAGTGCGGACCTTCCTGGTCTACAGGGGAGTGACGGCCCGGTTTGCTGCAGGCAGACAGGCCCCCCAGGAAAGGCTCCACCCCCTCCTGTGTCTCATCCCCAGCCCGTGCCTCAGTTTCCCCATCTGCAAGATGGGGACAACAGCTGCTACCTTTTAGGGCCATTCCAAGGACACAAGGAGCAAAGGGAGCAAAGCTGGGGAGAGGCCAGGCGTGGGGTGCGGAACCCCCAACATGGGGGTTCCGCACCTACGGGGGCAACGTCCCTCCACCGCGGCTGTCTGAGAAATCGTATGTTTGGGGCTCTGTGTTCCCCTCCTCTAATCCCTCCTGGGGACGAGGGGCGGGAGGGCACAGCCCGCGGCCCCTATTTGTACAACCTGGGCGCCCACTGCTACATTAACGTGACGCCATCTAATCCCCGTGATACAGCAGCGCAAGCTGCGTCCCCATTGTATGGATGAGAAAATCAAGGCTCCAGGTGCACAGGCCACCTCACCCAGCCAGGAGGGCCTGCGTCAGGATTCCAGCTGGGAGGGTTCAGGCCCCCACAGCCCTCCCGGTGAGGACAGGGTCCGGGTGGGAGGAAGACGACGGCCCCGGACAGGACAGACCCTCTGCCTTCCAGCACCAGCACCGCAGCCAGCAAGCCCGGCCGGCCGCGCTCTCCAGAATCCATAGTCCGGGGCAATTAGCTGCTTCTGCTAATTGGCCGGGCAGGGGGGCCGGGACAGGGGTGCAGTGGGTGGCCGTCAGCGGTGCCCGCATCCCAGACGGCGGTGTGAGCCTGGGAGGCGGGGGGGGGGCGTCACAGAGGTGCCCG
The DNA here is from genome assembly GCF_003009895.1 of Hyaena hyaena. Taxonomy (NCBI): domain Eukaryota; kingdom Metazoa; phylum Chordata; class Mammalia; order Carnivora; family Hyaenidae; genus Hyaena; species Hyaena hyaena. The sequence goes on along the minus strand of NW_024080931.1, from coordinate 338,624 downwards.
CGGCCGTCCTGCTCGCTGCTCCCGCCGCCACAGGTCTGGGGCTCGAGTCGGGGTCTCCAAGCCTCAGACTGTGGACAGGCCGGGCTGGGTCACTGTGGGGGGCTGAGCAGCGTCCTCAGCCCACGCGGTGTCGGGAGCCCCCCACCCCCAGTGCCAACAGTCACTGATGTCCCCAGACACGGCCCGGTGTCCCTGGGTTACGAACCATAAACTCTGCCAATAAGGCTGGTGACCAAGCGCCCAGCCCAAGACCAGACAGGTATGTTCCGGAAAAGATGAGCGCGTGGGCACCGGGCCCTGCGGCCAGAAGATAACTCGCAGCTCTGCCCCACGGGACGAGCCCGCTCCCTTCCGCGCTGCGTTCCATCTAAGTCAAGTTTATCATCATGACCAATATTAATATAATCAGAGCCAACGTTTATCGAGCTCGGACGCTGGCCCGGGCGGTCCTTCACCCTCCCCCGCGAGTTATCTCGCCCGGGGCCTCTAAATAACCCGTCCAGGTAACCGCGTCACTGCCCAGGACACTGAGGCTCAGTGACAGCAAACGGGGGGTCAAGGTCACAACCGGCAAGTGGGGGTGTTTTATGGAAACGATGTAAACCAGGGCAATTTCACATAAAATCGGGATTTCTGGTTTTTCTCAGAGGAGCCAGCAGGTCAGGCCGTGGGGCTGTCTGGGGCTGGCTGGGAGGCTGGGGGGGTGGGGGGGGCCACCGGGTGCCATGTCACCCAGAGGCATGACCTGCCCATTCTGCTCTGGACTGGGGTGACTCTGACATCAGATACCCCTGCACACAGTCAGGTACGGCCGGCTGTGTGATCTTGGGCCAGTTCCTCTCCCTCTCTGGGCCTCAGCCGGACAGCGGTTTCCAGCGGTGTTTCCCCATCTCCCAGGTCTCTGTTGGCAGTGATATTCCCACCCAAGCTCTCATGGGCTTCCAGCAACTTCTGGCCACACGTGTCTAAAATACCATTCGAGCTCCTCCGTGTCCACCCAGGCTCTGCTTTCCCCACCTCCACCGCCCGGTGGCAGGAGGCCCTCCCAGCTTCCGGAAACACCCTCGAGTCACAGCTCAAGGCCATCCCCTCAGCCCCCCCCACCCCCCCCCCGACAGATCAGTGGCCAGTGTCCTGACAGGCGCTGCCCGGATTTTCAGTCTCAGCAGAGCCCTACCAGAGTCAACATTTTTCTTGCTTATTTATGTACTCGGTGCCCACCCCCTCCCCCCGGAAACCGCAGGGTCCACGGAACAAGGGACCGAGGCTGCCTCGCGGGCTGCTGTATCCCCAGAATTTAAAGTTAATTTGCTTTTATTTAAAACAAACAGGGGCGCCTGGGTGGCTTAGTCGGTTAGGCGTCCTACTTTCGCTTAGGTCATGATCTTGTGGTTCGTGGGTTCTTGCCCCGCGTCGGGCTCTGTGCTGACTGCCAGCTCTGAGCCTGGAGCCTGTTTCAGTCTGTGACTCCCTCTCTCTCTGACCCTCCCCTGCTCACACTGTCTCTCTCTCTCTCTCCCCTAGAAATAAATAAAACATTAAAAATAAATAAATAAATAAATAAAACAAACAAAGGGGCGCCTGGGTGGCTCAGTCGGTTAAGCGCCCGACTTAAGCGCCCGACTTCGGCTCAGGTCATGATCACATGGTTTGTGGGTTCGAGCCCCGCGTCGGGCTCTGTGCTGACAGCTCGGAGCCTGGAGCCTGCTTCGGATTCTGTGTCTCCCTCTCTCTCTGACCCTCCCCTGTTCACACTGTTTCTCTCTCTCTCTCTCAGAAATAAATTTAAAAAATTAAAAAAATATTTAAAACAAACAAAGAAAAGGACAAAGAAGGTACACGGGGCTTTCTGTCTGCGGGCAGAACTGAGTTTCTAGGTCCCTCACGATACCACTACTCTGCATGAGGCAGGGCCAAGGTACCCATTTTACAGATGACGAAACCGAGGATCCAGCACCAGCCCGGAATCTCAGAGCTGGGATCCGAACCCAGAGTCTGGCTCAGGAGTTCTCCAGGGGCCAGCACTGAACAACGACTCACAAATGAATGAATGAATGAATGAATGAATGAACGCACGCACGCATGCTCTGACACTGGGCTCACAAAGTGACCCCTTTCTAAAGCGCCCCTCATCGGGGCCTCAGTCAAAGCCACAACCTCTCCCTGGGCGCTGGCTCAGACGCACCGCGGGCTTGGCAAGCTGGTGGGCGGCCAGGGACCCCCTGGGGGGGGGTCTCAGTGCCCGCCCTGCTGCCTGCCTCGCCAGCCCCCCGCGGCTCCCTTCCTGCTGCAGAAGCAGGCGGTCCTGATTAAGCAGCCAGTGACAGTGACGGGGACGCCCCAGTTTGCAGTGACTGAGTCATCCTGACATCTCTCCCCTGCCGGACCCCATCGAGGGGTTGCTGGGGGGGGGCCGCCAGGCAGCTCTGGCTGCTGTCAGCTCACTGCTCTACGCAGTTCAACCCGCCGAATTCCCCCAACGACAACGCACGACGGGCACTGTTACCCTCCGGGTACAGACGAGAGCACGGAAGGACAGGAAGTGAACAACTTGTCCCTGGCACACAGCCGGAGCGGGGACGTGGGTCCCAGGGAGCCCCCGTGCCCTGTCTGTGCTCTCACCCCCCCAGGAAGGCGCCCAGGAACCCTAGCGTCCCCGAGGGGCCCCAGCAGGTGAATCACCGTCACCTCCCTGACAGCTGAGCAGGGCCGGCCCCCCGTCCCCAGCAGTCAGGGCTTCACGTTCCAGCCTCTGTTGGCCCTGGCGAAGGTTCCTTGATGTGACCTCAGGCCAGCGACAGACCTTCCTGTGCCTCGGTTTCCCCCTCTGCAAAATGGGGCTCTGAGCATGAACACTGCACTGACGGGGGCAGGGGGGAGGGTACCGGCCACGAGGGTGCTCCTAACACGGTTGCTCAGCACAGGCCCGGCTCCAAATTAGGTGGGGAGCTCCTGTCACCCCCCAACATGCCCGCACTCGCTGATCACGGGGTTAATTATAAGCGGCATTAAATTATATACACACAGACACGTCAACCTCGCTTCCTCAGAATCCCGGAATCACTACCCACGCGTCTCCCCAGGCCCCGCCCAGCCTGCCCCGCCCAGGGTCCGGGGCCTCGGGGGCTGAGGCCGCGCGGGTCCAGGGGTCGCAGACGGCAAGGGTCCCCTCCAAGAGCTGGGGCAGGTCCTCAACCCGAGGCTCTCACGCCCTCGCTCACTGTGACACGGGCTGCGATCGTCCTGATTTCAGGGATGAAGAAACAGAGAGGTCAGCCGGCCTCCAAGTTTGCGCAGATCCAGCAGAACGAGGTTGGGGGAGGCTGGGGGGCCCGAAGTCAGGACCCTGAGCCAGAGGCGTGACCTCATTTTGCGAGCGGAGGCTCCCGAACAGAGAGAGGGGAAGAGCCAGGGGCGAGGCGCCCGGACATGGAGAGGAAAGAGGAAACCTGGCAGGGAAAGTTGGGGTTTTCTCGTCTCCCCGTGAGATGCCCGCCCGGCCTTCCTAAAAGGGGCGAAGATTTGAAGATTTAAACAAACAAACGTAAAACTCAAAAGCCGCAGACACCACCCAGGGAGCTGGGAACAAAACCTATCCCTCCGGAAAATGACATTCGGGATTCAACCTCAGTGCCGGCAATGGAGTAGGAGCCGCGATCCAGAAGCCCAGGCTCCAAGCCCCCGCCCCCCACCCCCACCCCGCCCCGGACAACACCAGGCGTGAAATCCCCGGGAATGACCAGGCGACACAATGTAGACCCAAACCGGGTGTACTTTCAGGTGTGGAATTCCTCCGGCCTCCGCAGGACCCAGGATGCCCGGATTCCAGGGACAGAAGAGGGTACTGGGGTGGGGGTGGGGGAGCTCGGCACAGCACCCCCACCCTCCCAGCCTCCCCCTCCGGCCTGGCCAGGCCCCGGGAAGGGAAGGCGACCAGCATCTCGCCGCCGTTGTCGAGGAGGGTACAGAAAGGAGAGACAAAACTGTGGCAGTGTGAAGTCGAGCCCTGTCCATGAGTCACGCCCGCCCGCTCGTTAATTTTCGCCTTTGCAGAAGTGTAAGCCAATTGATTTTTCATATTCCCCACGCAGAGCCCCCCCCACGCTTCTGAAATATCAGCCAGAGACAAGACAGAAATGGTACGTCGGGGTTCTTTTTTCCTTTTTTTTTTTCCTTGAGTGTCTTTTCTTTCCTTAAAGAAAAAACCCCACATACTACACTTTGATGCCCTGAGCTTCGAGAAGGCTGGGTGCAGGGGGGAGGGGGGCGGGGGTGGCAACCTGGACCGCAGGGCCGAGACCCGGCTCTCAGCGCTCCCTGTGCAGCTCAGAGCTAGGACGTAGCGGTCTCTGTGTGCCTCCTGCCTGCGCCCGGGTAGTAGGAGCCTGAACCTTCTCCCCGCCCTTCAGGCCATGCAGGCAGCTTTCTGGTTCCAGACCAGAGCCAGGTGAGGACCAGATGAACGTCTTAAAGCATCTGAAAAGTCCTTGAACCCCCGTGCTCCCCAGGGCAGGCGAAGGCGCCTCTCTCGTCCAAGGGCCCACGGCAGGTTGTTTGGTCCGATCGGCACGTGGGTCCCGGGCAGGCACGGCCGTGACGCCTTCTGTCTGGTCCCCTCCTGTCCCCACGGGAGGGAGGCTGGGAGGCTGAGCCCACCCGGCCCCGGCTGGCAGCCGGGGTCTCTCCCGTTTCCCCACCCCGGGGAAGCTTTTGCTGAGGGGAAGGACAGAGCAAGGGCGGCCTGCGGCAGCTTCGCTAGACAGGGGTGGCCTCCTGCCCGCCAGTTCTGGGAACCAGGGTCCCCGCCCAGGGGAGGGCGTGCCAGGAGGCTGCCCCGGCTGCAGAGAAAAAGCCAGGGACCCCCACATCTCAGCACCCCAGCCTCCCTCCAGGAGCACGAGACCTCCGCAGCGGGACCACAGCCCGCCACTCGCCCACGGAGTGCAGTACACTTCAGGAACCTTCCGCGGGCTCCGAATGACTTCACAAATGGAACTAATGCATTGGGGGGGCGGGGGGATCGCTCTCAGTGAAAACATTAGGCTTTGTCAATTATCCCCCAAACCCGCTGGGTTTATAAATATCTGCCTTTATTTTTAGGGTTTCGCTCCCAATCCTGAAGCCTCTAATGTCCCCCCGTCTCCCCTCCCCCCACCCAAGCACAGTGGCTGCACTAGAGTCACGGGAAGTAGCCTCCGAGCCTCATCATCCCCACGCATCCCTCGTCCCTCCCAGGCCACCTCCCTGGCCACCTGTGGGCCCCACGGCCGCTGGAGTACTCAGCAAAGCCGCAGGTCTCCTGAGCGCTGTACCCCAACACCTGCGACATACTCCTGCTGACCCACAGGGCAGGAGGGGAAACTGAGTCAGGCCCCAAAAGTTGACAGGCAGAAGTCGAGCCATCTCCTCCACGAGTCCCGGGAACCCCAGGCAGGGGCCCCCAGTTCTTCACGGGGCAACCTGATGAAGAAAATGGAGGGGCAGCGATGGCTCCAGAAACGCCCACCCACATGCCAGCGGCCCCTGCCGCCCAGGGAGCCCCTGCCCTCACCCCTGCTCCCCAACACCCCCGTCCAGCGCCACAGGCCCAGTGCGGGGACAGAAATGCCTTAAGTCTCCACGTGTGACCCACGGCCATGTGAAGACGCCTGGACTCCCCTGGGAGGCAGGGACTCGGAAAGGCGCTCCGAATCTCCACGCGAGGAGACAGAGACAGAAGCCCGGTCAACGCGTGATGACTTGTGCACGCTCTCCCCGCACCCACCCCATGCCCAGTTCAGGGGCCTGGAAGGGACCCAGGGGGACCCCCGAGGAGCCCTGCCATCACCCCGCAGCACCCTCCAAGGCCACCCCGGCCACGCCGGAATGCCCATCCCGACTCCCGTGTCCTGCAGGGGTGGGGAGTGGGCCAGGCCGTGGGCACAACGGCACCAGCCCCTGTCACCCCCTGGGGGGCCGATGTCATCGGCTGGGGTGGCGGGAATAGAAAAATCACATGAGCTCACCAGGCAGGTCGGGTCCCCCGCGACGATCTGTTTGCCTGAGTCCAATTATACCAACTCTCAAGGCAACCGAGTAAGGCGGGTGGCGTCCCCAGGGGGCCGTGGGGGGCCCAGGCCCCAGGCAGAAGTGCACCGTCACGGTGAAGGTGCCCCCCCAGGCCCAGGGGATGCTTTCTGGAGAAGAACGGAGACACATACAGCCTGCAGGCAGCAAGAGACGCTGGGCGGAGGGCACCGCAGGGGGCAGGGGGCTCCCGCCTGAGACCCAAGTCCAAGTTGGTGGGCTCTGGGATGCGGGGGCGGAAAGCAGCCGTCCCCCAGCCCCAGCTGCCTGCCTTCCGCAGCCAAAGTATCAGCTGGCAGAGGAAGAAGAGAGCGGAGGGACAGAAGGCGGGCGAGATCGGCAGGAGGAGGGGGCACAAAGGAAGGGACCCTGGGAGGGGACGGGAGCTATGCAAATGGCAGAACCGACTGAATCCCTCTGCCATTAATAAAAGCTCCAGCAGCTGCTGCTGGTATCACAGGAGAGGCGCGGGCTGGCTCTCTCGCCTCACCGGGCGGAAGGCGGCACCGCGGGAGAAGCAGGGTGCCCCAAACAAAAGGGGCCCTTGCCCCCACACCCCAGGAACAGCAGTGATGGGGGACAGGGAGGGAAAGCTAGACCACCGGCAGCCCACGTCTGGGTCGAGGCCGCTGGGGGCCCAGAGCAGGCTGGCCCCTGTCCTTGGGACTCTCGGGGACCCTCCAGCTCAGAGTGCTCACACACAGCCGGGACACCTCAGACACCCCCCTTCACTAGCTAGGATGGCCGGGCTAATTTTTCGGGGGGCTGGCCAGTGGTAGAAGGACCCCGTGCTCAGAATGGGGACTCCCTCCGACTGAGATGGGGGAAATGGGGAATCCCAGTTGAGTCTTGAGGAGGGGAGGGGCGGTGTCCCCCAGGCGGAGGCGCTGGGGAGGTTTCTTAATTCGGGAAATGAGGTCCCCAGGGGGTGACGAAATTTGAGGAAGGGGCATTCTCAAAAGCTGCACACGTACAGTGCGACCAGAGGAGAATTTGAAATAAGGGGAAGGGTCACGAAGAAGGAGGTTCCAGATTTTGGCGGCGGGGGGAGGAACTGTGGCTGAAAAAAAAAAAAATCCCCGTTTGCAAACGGGTTCCCTGATTTCAGAATTCTGGAAAGAAAACAGCTGAAGGGGAGTTCTCTGATTTAGGGGCTTTTCGTGGAGAAAGTGTCCAGGATTTGGGGGGTGCTAAGAAGGATCCTAAATTTCGGAGAGATTTCCATAAGGAGCCATGAACTTGGCCGCAACCTGGCCGAAACCCTGAGCCCCGGACTCCGGCACCCTAACTCCGGGGGCTCTCCTTAGGGCACGCCCCCCCCAGCGCCCCCTACACCCGGTACCGACGGCTCCGCCCCCCCTGGATGACGTCACCTCCCCTCCCCTCCCCCGCCCCTAAGGGGGCTCCCGGGGCGCGCAAAACCCCCCCGGGGCTGTTGGCTCGAGGGGTGGCTTCCCCTCTCCCGGGATCCCCAAGGGGCTCCTAGAGCCGCGGAGAGGTCGGGTACCGGTGCGCGCGCCCGTCCGTCCGTCCCCCAGAGTCCCTGGGGCTGGGGGCTGAGCCTCGCCCAGCCTGGGGGGCTGGGAGGGGGCGCCGGAGCCGCAGAAGGGTGGGGCAAGGCCAGGGAGCCGGAGGGACGGCCCCCCACCCCAGGGATCGACGAGGCCGGGAGGGCGCTAGGGTGAGACGAGTGTTGAGTCGGAGGTCTCCAGGGGAGGGGGACGCGAGAGCGAGGGCGGCGGGCAGAGCAGCCGCCCTGGGCGCACCGGCCGGTCCGCCCTCGCTCCCACCTGGAGCCACCCGTCCCGGGCTGGTCTCCACTCCGGGGCGCCCGCGAGCCCCCACCCCCACCCCCAGCACAGCGCCCCCTGCCTCCAGGACCCGCCCGGGGAGCCTGGCCGGGAGCCGCCGGGGCCAGCTCCCCCGCCGCACACACACGCGCGTCCCCCCTCCGCGCCTCTGCCCCGCCCGCAGCCCGGGGTGGTGCAGCCGGCGGCGCTGGGCAGCTTCCAACGCCGCGCTCCGGGCGATTCCAGCCCAGCCCCCTCCCCCGCCGCGGCGAAGCCCCCCAGCCCCGCCCGCAGAGCCCTCCCCGCGGCCCCTGCCCGCCCCGGCCCAGCCCCTCGGGGGCATTGTTCGGACGCCGCTAGCCCGGCGCAGCGGCCGGGCGTGCAGCCGGCTGCAGCGGAGCATCCTCCGAGCACAATGGCCGTGCAGGCTTTCCCGGCACAAAGCCGGCGCGCTGCCCACTCCGCTGCCTCCGAGACCCCCCACTGGAGCGCCTGCAATTTTTTTTTTCAATTGAATTCACCTTTTCTTTCCCCCTTTACCTGGAGGCTGGCTGGGCTGGGCTCCCCCGGCTCTGCCCCGCTTCACATCCTGGCTGTTGCATGGGATTCGAGCGGAGCCCGAGCGCCAGCGGCTCCCGGCGTGCGCGCGCCGGCCGGGCTGCCGGGCGGGCGGCGCGAGGACACTCACTGCGGCTCGCGCTCCCCTCGCGCCGGATCGCGCGCCCCCCCAGCCGGTGACGTCATCCCTTCCGCCAGCGCCGCCGCCGCCGCCGGCCGGGGGCGGGGCCGGGGCGGGGCCGGGGCGCGCGCGTCACTGCGCAGCCGCGCGCCGGCCCCGCCCCCCCGGCCAATGACACGGCGTGGGCTGGTCACGTGCCCCCGGGGCGTTTAAAGGTCCGCGAGAGCACGTGGGGCGCGTGGCGCTGGGATACGCGGGGCGCGTGGCTGGTGGCGTCAGCGCGAGGGACTCCTCTGGCCACGGTTTCGCGTCCGAGACCCCGGACACTTGGCATGTGGGGTGTGGTGCTCGCCGGGCCCTGCTCTAAATGCCGCTGCGGCGCCCCCAGCACCCTTCGAACGCAGCCCCGTTCGCACCCACTACTTGCCTGTGAATGTCCGCGCTCCAGCCCGGCCGGCTCTCTCCGGCTCCTCCGCCCTGCCCCCTCCTGACTCGGGGCCCTTGCCTCTGCTGTTTCTTCTCCGGGAATAGTGTTCCCCCGAGATCTCTTCCCTCTCCTTATGATTTCTGCTCAAATGCGAGCTCCTGGGAAAAGCCTGCCCTGATCACGGCCACCAGCCCACCCCACGCTCCACTCTCTAATCCCTCGTTCCGGTTTAATTCTGGTCACACTACGGTGTGCCTCCCAAGGGCCTGGGGAGCCCCGCGTGCTGGCTGAGTGGATGCGGGAGCATGTCCTACAGAGTGAGCACGTTCCAACCCTCCCACCTAACTGCCCTTCCCAGCTGCCCTGGAGTCCGAACCCCAGCTCGGGCACTGACTTGCTGTGTAAGTCCCCGAGCCTCAGTTTCCACTTGCAAAATGGGTGTCCTGTCTGTGAAATGGGACAAGGTAGCCCCTGCTCATAAGGACAGGGTAAGGCTGAACAGTTGATAACGTGCTGCCTAGCCTGAAGTGGGTGCTAGAAAAAGGGGTAAAAAAAAAATAAAAAGAAAAAGAAAGGGGAGGGATTACCACTGGAGGTTGGAGGGCTCAAAGACACCAAACAAAACACAAGTTCTGAACACGCTGGAAGCGTTTTATTTCTCCAAGGTATGTCTTTGGAGAGGGCGTTGTGCCCACCAAAGGACACAAGTTTAGAATTTGGGGTTTTTTCCTCCAAAATCGTTGATTCATTCATCCCAGGCCAAAGATGCAGATATAAACAAAAGGCATTAACCCCGGGAACAAAATGAGAAGGCGGAAGTCATAAATAGGAGAAGAGAGAGGAGAGAATGAATAATTAAACAAGGAACCTAAATTAAGCTCGGAGTTTCCCAGCGGCCAGTGCAGCGGCCAGGTTTGCAGAGCCTGTTTGGTTCTCCTTCCCAGCCGCATGACCCTGACCTGACCATTGACAATTGGGCCCTGGTTTCCTCATCCAAGCAATGGAGACCCAACCCCATCCGGATGAATCAAACCGGATGGTCTGTGCACAAACGCTTAGCTTGGTTTCTTACACACAGCAGGTGCTCAAGCCTTGCATGCCTGATGAAGGCAGAGTGAAAGGAGACTGGTTGGCTGTGGAAGGCTGGATTGGAATGAACCGCAGCCTTACCGCCAAGGAGGGGAGGGGACCTCGAACAAGTCCCTCCGAGCCTCACTGTTCCCATCTGCAAAATGGGGCAACACATCTACCTCTGAGAGTTCCTTTGTGAACAGCAAAGAAAAAGGGGTAAAATACAGAGCAGCATGGGAAAACCCACCCATTGAGGCCATCAGTGTGCCGTGCTACTTTAAGCATTGAAGACACAGGAGTAAACAAAACCAGCAAAAAAAAAAATCCTGCCTTCCAGGAGTTAACAGTCCCGGGAAGGAGACAGATAATATCTCACTCAGGGTAAAATCCTAAGCCCTCCCTGCGGGCTACACGGTCCTGAACATCACGCCCCTATCCTCCCCCCACACACACCTCCTTGCTCACTCCACTCCACCCACACCTCCTCTTCGTTGTTCCTTTCAAACATCAGGCAAAGTCCAGCCACCAGCCCTTTGCACTGGCTGTTCCCTCTGCCTGGGATGCTTTTCCTTTTGCTCTTCCCCAGGTCAGATCTCCCTCATCCTTCAAATCTCTGAGACACCCTCCCTGACCATCCTGCTAAAGTTCATCTTCATCTCAGTACCAGCTTATTGATTACAATCTGGAATTATTTTATCTTTTGGTCAGTTTGCTTGTTTGTGTCTGTCTCCCCGTGCTAGCTGTTACCCATGTGTAAATGGGGGACAGTAATAGTCTCCATCTCCTAGGGTTGTGGGGAGGGTCAAATGAGTTACGGCACGTCAAATACCCCGCGCCTAACCCAGAAGAGGTTTCTTGACACATGTGACCCTTGTAAATGGGAAAAACAGAATAGCTAGAGAGGTGACCATAAAAATTGAATACCAGGAGAACAGAACATTCTAGTCTGATATCATCGCGTCTGATATTCTGGCAGCCTCAGGAGTTTGACAAGCGTCAAAAAGGTGTTAAGGATTCACCAAACTGAGACTGCCTGTAAGCCAAAGAGAGCCAGGAGCAAACCTCCTCCTCAGGGGCGTGGCTTAAGCCTCAAAGTCCCGCACTGTGGGAAACACCGACTGGGAGGTGGGGCCGGGTGGGGTCTGTGGGCGTGACTCATTGTTTGCTGGGGGAGAAATTGGGCCGATGAACATCTCCATCTTCTACAGGAGGGTGGGGAAGGCCTCCCCCTCCCCTGCCAGCCCACGCTCGGCCCCCAGCATCTTCCAGAACCTGGTAATTAGCCTCATCATGTTCCTGTTGTCCGAGGGAACAGTCAGCTGTCCATTGCTCTGTATGAACAGGACTCCTCACGCCAAGTTGAGGGTTGTCTGCACAGCACCGGCCTTAAATCCCTGCCGGATTTGCCCCAATGCCGGCGATTTCACCATCACGATACATTCCTTCAAATTAAACATTGCTCGCTCTCTCTCTCTCTCGCTCTGTCTCTCTCTCTCTGCAAGCTCACCTCAAATGCCAAAGTGAAAAGGGGCATATGGGAACACCCCCTTTGCTGATCACCTGCTCTTTCCTGGGTTCCATGTGGGGGCTCCTTTGGGGGTCCACTAATTTAGAATATCAGATAAGCATTAGAGGAACATAGGTTCGAATCCTGGCTGTGGCATTCGACAAAATTCCCAATGTCTTGAGGATGAAGCACTCGATGCACAAAAGGGCACGTCCTCAAGCCTACGGAGCACATCTGTTCTTAACATCATACTTCGCAGCGAACAACTGGATCTCTTCCCCTGAAGGTCAAGAACAAGACGGGGGTGTCTGCATTCACCATTCCTACTGAGTTATGAGCCGGCAATAAGGCAAGAAAATGAAATCAGAGGCACCCAGATTGGAAAGGAAGAAGTAAAAGCACTTCTGTTCACACGTGACATCACTTTGTGCGCAGAACATCTTAAGGGACCCACTCAGAAAGTACTAGAACTCGTAAGCCGCTTCCGCAGGGCTGCGGGATATGGGATCAATACATACAAAACGCATTGTACTTCCTGTGTGCCAGGAACTAACTAAGAAAACGAAGCGAAGAAACCAATCCCATTTCCAACCGATCAAAAAGAATAAAATACTCAGGGATGCACTTGCCAAAGAGATGCAGAAACAACGTTTCGCTGAGGGAAATTAAAGAAGAGCTAAATAAATGGAAAAATCACTCATTTGTGGATGGGCTGGAAGTGTTAATATTGTTAAAATGGCAACGTCCCCCAAAGTGAACTACAAATTCGATCTCATCCCTTTCAAGATCCTTGCTGGATTCTTTGCAGGACTTGACACGCTGCTCCTAAGATGCGTAGGGGGCTCAAGGGGCCCGGAATAACCGAACAGTGTTGAGGAAGAACACAGGTGCGGGGCGCACACTTCTCAGTTTCCTGGTAGTGGTACAAAGCTACGCTGGTCAGGACCCTGTGGTCCCAGCGGAGGTCTAGACATGCAGACCAATGGAACAGAATCGAGAGCTCAGAATAAACATTGAGGGTCAACTGCTTTTCCACAAGGTTGTCCGTTTTCAACAAGGGGAAGAACGGTCAGGCTGCATATCCACGCAAAAGAGTGGATGTGGACCCCTACCTCACACCGTATATAAACATCCACTCAGAATGCATCATAGACCTGAACATAAGAGCTAAAACTCTTGGGTGAAAACATAGGCATAGGTCTTCTTTTTTTAATGTCTGTTTATTTTGACGGAGAGAGAGAGCGTGTAAACAGGGGAGGGGAAGAGAGAGAGGAACGGAGAGGAACCCAAGCAGGCTCTGCGCTGGCAGCGCAAAGTCTGACTCAGGGCTCAGAGTCACGAACCATGAGACTGAGAGCTGAGCTGAAATCAAGAGTCAGATGCTTAACGGACTGAGCCACGCAGGCGCCCCCTGGGCTTAGGTCTTTGTGATCTTGGACTTTAGGCAATATATTATTTTGGGGTGTCTTTTGGCATGATAAAAATATTCTAAAATTAGGTTGCGGGTGGTTGGTGATAATGGTGGTTTGTTAATATGCTAAAAATGATTGAATGAATACACTTCAATGGGTGAGTTGCATGGCGGGTAAATTATATCCCAATAAATTGTCATAAAAACCATCTTGGCTATGCCACCTCTGCATTGTGTGACCCTGAACAAACCATGTGTGTCTTCTTTTTTAACCTCACTTTCTTTGCCTTGAAATCAGGTATAACTGAGGCACCCTTGAAATCAGGTATAACTGAGGCACCCTTGCTTGGTCTTTTTGTGAGGGTCAACAGAGCCAAAACCCAGGGAATTACATGGGGAAGTGTAAAGAAATGATTCAATCCAAATATCCACGAGGAGGGAACGAGGGTGAGTTCACCAGATCCAACCCCAATGGGGAGTTGTATGCACCCAAGAAAAAGGATTGGTAGGTAGCGTGAATCGATGGGGAAGGACCTTCAGGATAATTCGTTAGTGATGGATGCGAGTGGAGAGCTTTGATTATCGGGTTCTACTTTTTATTGACGTTTTTAGCTTATTTTTCCATTATTTTAATAAGTGAGAAAGCGTATATTTGCCCGTTTATAAACCCAGGTCAGCACCACCATCCACATTGAACGAGGGGGACTGAGGGGTCGTTCAGACAATTCTTTCTTAAAATGGCGTCTTTCTTTGTGATGATGGAACAAGGGGGCACCTCAGCTGGCTGGGGGTCACAGGAAGCTGAATGTGTGATAAAATGGTCAAGAACAATGAACACAGGACGCCTGGGGCCTCAGCTGATTGAGCATCTGACTTGGCTTCCACTCAGGTCATGATCTCACGGTTGGTGGGATTGAGCTCCGCATCAGGCTCTGCGCTGACATCCAGGAATCTGTTTGAGATTCTCTCTCTCTCTCTCTCTCTCTCTCTCTCTCTATATATATATATATATATATATATATACATACCCCTTTCCTGCTCAGGTGTACACAATCACACACTCTGAAAATAAATAAACTTTATTTTTTATTTTTTTAAATTTTTTTAATGTTTTTTTTTTTTATTTCTAGGAGAGAGAGACAGTGTGAGCAGGGGAGGGTCAGAGAGAGAGAGAGACACAGACTCCGAAACAGGCTCCAGGCTCTGAGCTGGCAGTCAGCACAGAGCCCGACGCGGGGCTCGAACCCACGAACCGCGAGATCATGACCTAAGCGAAAGTCGGACGCTTAACCGACTAAGCCACCCAGGCGCCCCTGAAAATAAATAAACTTTAAACACACACACGCAAGAACGAGGCACGCCTCCATGTGAGTGCGTGGAAACCTCGGACATCTGAAAGGGGTCGAATGTCAATTTCCTGCTGTTGACCGTGTTCCCTGATTTTTCGCGATGTGACTCTTGGGAGACGCTGGATGAGGGGGACCTGGGCCTCTGTACTACTTTTGCGACTCTTTCTGAATCTACGATCATTTCAAAAGAAAGGCGTTTGTAAAGGAGTATATTGAAAGGCTGCTTTCCGGAACTTTCCGTCAGACCCCACCATTCTCCAAGTAAGTTCTTATGGACAGTTAGTGAGGGGAGAAACAGAGGCAGCCCTACATCTTTGGAGCAGGAAGGTCAGAGGGCATCTGTGAGGGGGAGCCCAGGACTGCGGACCCCTCTGATCCCCCACAGGTGAACCTCTGTCAGCTTCCTGGGGCTGCTGTAGCCAAGCAAGGCTCCTGGGCAGCTAAACAACGGACACTCACCGCCTCGGGCTCCGGGGGCCCCAAGCCCCAAGTTCAAGGTGTGGGCAGGGCTGGCTCCTTCCAGGCACAGAGGGAGAGTCCGTCCCAGGCCCCTCCCCTTGCCCTGCGGTAGGCTGCCTTCCCCAGACCACTTCACACTCTGCGACTCTGCACGTCTCTCTCTGGGTCCAGATTTCCCCCTTTTAGGGGAACCCCAGGACTGGATTAGGGCTCATGTCAACGACTGCATTTTAACTTGGTTACTTCCTGTAAAGAACCGACCTCCACATAAGATCAGGTTCTGAGGCCCTGGGCCTTAGGACTCCAATGTGCCTCTTTTTGGGGGGACACGGTTGAACCCGTAAGAAAACCTTGCCCAGAAGGTGATTAGCTTAAAGTCATCCAGTGCTCTGGCCGCTCCTGGATACTTAAGGGGCTTGGCACCCCTGAGTTGCCCTCCTGGCCGTGCTGGACCCCAGCCCGGAAGCCACACGCACTGAGACCCAGGCTCTGGGGAAGGCTGAGCCCGAAACACAGTCGATCGCGGCCCCGCCCGATCCCATCAGGGCTCCGGCGTTTGTTAATTTTGCCGCCCGGTTTTGCTTGTTTGTCTCTGCAAACCTCAGCCTTACTCCTTTCGCTTGTTATTTTTACTTGCCTTTGTGTATTCCTTCCGCCTGGACTTGCACCCGGCGCTGGCTGCCGAGGTGCGACAGAACGTTCCTTTTTAAGAACCAAGTTTACACTTCCCCAGAGGCGAGCAAGTGGATCTAAAGAAAATACAAAGTCACCAGTGGTCAGGCACCACCAAGAGACTGCTGTTTGGGGAGCACGAAAGGCCAACGCAGGTCCAATTATCTTGTGGAAAGTTGGTGATGCGCAGGTGGTAAGGGCCTTCCTGAGACCCATTTTACAGATAAGGAAAGTGAGGCTCCTCCCAGAGGTGACATCACGGGCTCAGGGACAGGAGTGAAGACCAGACTGAATGCAAACGCTGTAACCTTTGCTTCCCAGATGGCCCTCCCTCTGGGCGTCTCCCCCACCCCGCCCAGCCCAGCCCACTGTGCCTGATGCCAGGCTTGTCCCCTCTGGCCCTTTCTGCCACCATTCCTGACCTCCACCCTCCTGACCCTTCCAGGCCTCAGCCCTCGGTCTTCCTTACGACTTACTTAACTCACTACGGAAGCTGGGCTGGGGCCCTGGGATGGCAGGGAGCCCATCAACCCGGCCCCAGAGCCGAGCGCCCGGTGGGGCTTGCAGAACACCTGCCGCGTGGGACCTCCCCTTTGTAGGAAAAGGGTTAACTCTTCATTTGCATACCATGCCCAGGTGCATCTTGGGAATAGACTCTGGCCCCAGCTGCCGTGGGGCGGGGGCCTGTCCTGGAGCAGCCGGACAGGTAGACGAAGGGGAACGGGTTTATTCTGGGCGGAGATAGAAGGCTCCAGGCTGGGGCACGTGGGTGGCGCGAAGATCACCCTGACTGCTGTGCGTGGGGTCAGAGGGACATCCGTCTCTCCGTGCCAGGACACTCCGAGAGGTGCAGGCGTGTGGAGTGCAGTTTTCTCCTGGAAGGTTACAAGTCTGTCCTTAGTCTGCACGTGGGCACATGGCACCTCTTTGCAGAAGTTGAGTGAGTGGAAGCAGCGGGTGGCGGCGGGCAGTTAACCCAGTGTGTGGACCCCTGCCCTGTCCCTGGGCTGGCTTTCAGGGGGCAGCACCCAGCACACAGTAGGTGCTTGATAGGCACGCTGGCGTTGCTAGCTCACACCTGCCTCCGGGAGGAAGCCGGCTGGCGGGCGGAGGGGGCTGTGGCGCTTGGCCGGACGCACAGTGGGCAGGGGCTGAGCTCCCCTCCCCCCGCTCCCACCCGACCACGCGGCTGCGAGTGGGATCGTCCTGGCAGCGGAGATGTCGCGCAGGATAAAACGGGAAGTGCTAAATAAATCCGCTCGCCTGGCGTCCCAGTTACCGCCCAGCTCCTCTCCCGGCGCCTGGCGCCCTGGGGCCCCCGAGGGGGCGCTTTTCCCGCGCCCCGGGGACGCTGCAGCGTTTCAGACGCGGCGCACGGGCCCCCGGCCGCCGTCTTTGTCCCCCAATATTGTCACGGCTTTTCTGGGAACGCACACGAAACCCTGACACATTGGGACGTTCCTGAGCTGGGAGCAGGTGGCGCAGGGAAGGGGGAAGGTCACGGGCACAAGGCAACAGGAAACGCCCATCTGACGGGCACCCGGCTGGGGCCGCGAGCTGCCTAGACAGCCGAGCGGCAAGAATCGTCTTCGTGGAGCAAGACAGGTTCCTGCCCTTTTTACAGCAGAGCAAACCGAGGCCCAGAGGGGGCGGGGCGCACGGAGGCTCGGGTCGCTTGGGAGATACAGGGCTGGGCTTTGGGCCCCAGGTCTGAGGTGCCTCTCATCCCTTGATTCCTCCGTGCATCTGACAGATGCTGGAGGGCACCTACTGTGTGCCGGGCCCTGGGGACACAGCAGGGGACAAAACGGGCCACACCCCCTGGCTGACTTGTTACTCAGAGAGACAGCCATGAAATCAGACAGATATATGCAGGCCGGGAAGTGCTAGGGGAGACGGTGGGGCAGGAAAGGGGGAGGGATGGGGGTATGCTTTTAAATAGGGGGGTTGTAGGGGCGCCTGGGTGGCTCAGTCCGTCGAGCGTCCGACTTCAGCTCAGGTCATGATCTCCTGGTTCACGAGTTCAAGCCCCGCGTCAGGCTCTGTGCTGACAGCTCAGAGCCTGGAGCCTGTTTCAGATTCTGTCTCCCTCTCCCTCTGACCCTCCCCTGCTCACGCTGCCTCTCTCTCTCTCTCAGAAAAAATAAAAAACATTAAAAAAATAAATAGGGGGGTTAGGGAAGGTCTCACTATGATGTGTGAATGAAGGCGTGGAGGCAGTGGGCACAGCCATGCAAAGGTCCTGGGGCAGGGCAGGGCCAAGCGTGTTGGAGGAGGAGGGCCTTGTGGCAGTGGCAGAGTGAGAGAGGGCAGGCAGGGCCAGGGAAGGTGTCGCAGGGCGTTGGGGGCCTTTCACCTCTTGCTTTAACCCCAGAAAGGAGGGAGTCCCTGAGGGCTGAGGGGAGAGGAGGGCAGCACCTGACTGCGGTGCTCACAGGCGCCCTCTGGCTGCCGAGGGGAGGACGACGGGGCTGGGGAGGGAGAGCGGGAGCTGGGGACCGGCGTGGAGGGGACTGCGCAGGCGCAGGTGGGCGGAGCCCCGGCTGGTGCCGCTGCCCAGGACTCACCCGGGGCGTGTTCCCCGGGTTGAGGTGTTCGAGCCCCCGTGACTGAGTGAAGGGACACCTACTCCGTCCCCGGGCATTTGAGCAGGAGTCCCGGGGGCTGAGCTGGAGACACCGATGCCATCGCCCCAGAGGCCCGCCAGGCCCCGCCAGACCCCGGTGACAAGCACAGTGACACCAACAACCAGAGTTAGAGATGTCGCCAGAAAGAGCATTTCCTGAGCGCACTATCTGTTCCAGATGCCGTTCCTGAGGCTTCCCGGGGACCCCTCGCAGCCCTGGGAGGTCTGTACTGTACCGACCCCATTTTACAGGGGAGGCACAGGCAGGTTGAGGGCCAGCGCAGCCCACACGGCAGACCTGGTCTTGGTGACGCTGCGTGGAACTGAGCCAAGGCTGCCCCGGCGTCGCGGGCTGGGCCCCTTCTGCCCCCGCATCATTCTTTCCTCCCTCCTCTCTCCCCTTCCGCCCTTTCTCTCCTCCTCCAGGCAGCCCTTCTGATTTTATTCTAAGGACCAGGCTGGGAGGCTAGACAAAAACCAGGTTTTGGAGCCACACGCTTGTCACCTGGCAGCTCTGTGGCCCCGGACAAGCCACGTCATCTCTCTGAGCCTCAGTTTCCTCGCTATTAAAGAGGCATCGGGCCCAGCAGACAGCAGGTGCTCAATAAATGTTTGTCAAATGAACGTTCTCCCCTTTCAACTGTCAGTCCATTGGCAATTCCTCACTCGCCCCAAACCCGGCCCTTCTCAAGAGCCTCCAAGGGCTCCCCAGAGTCACTCCCCCGTCCCTAGGACCCTCACGGCCCAGCCACCCTCTCTGCTCCGTCCTCCCTTCTCCACCGCAAGCTCCCTCCTGACTCAAGTCTTACCGCATGCTGTTCCTCTGCTAGGAATGCTCTTCCCGGACACTTGGCTGCCCCTCCTTTGTCTGGTGGCTGAGAAGTCGGATGTGGTCCTTCTACTGGCCTCGCGCCTCTTGGAACAGTTAGCGTTTAAGTCGTTAACTGTCATAGCTAATTGTGCGATTAACCGCGTAACTTCTGCCTTCCCAGACAGCCTGGGTGCCGTGAGGGCGGGGCTTTTATCCGCGTGTTCACACTTGTATCCCCAGCCCTCGGGCTCTGCCTGACACACATCGAGTGCTCAGTAAATGCTTGTGGGTGAAGGAAGTGAACGACACGTGTTATAGCCAATTCCTCCTGCTTCCTACCTGCGCCCCAGTTTTTCAAAGTTTTCTGAATTAAACACACTCCTGACGGTGAGGTTCCAAACAGAGAAAGTGGCACAGTCACCTCCCTGTTTTTGCACTCCATACTCCTGTTAATACAATCAAAATGTTTTCACTCTCCCTGCCCTGCCCCCCTCTGGTTTCCTGCTTTCCTCATTCAGGGGAGGAAAACGTTAAAATGTGTTGATGTTGTCAGAAGTGTTTTAAGCCTTCAGACAATCCAGACTCGAGAATCAAGTGACGGCAGAAGAGCTAAAAAAAAAAAAAAAAAGTACTTTCTTGTTTATTAGGAGGAGAAAGAAAGTGCCATTTCAATGAGACTGAGGCTCGTTCGGGCCGGGATGTAAAGATAGACACTTCCTGTCCTCGACATGCAAACTTCACCCACAGCTGTGGGCGCCAGGCCCCCGGGAGAGGCTGGGGCAAGGCAGCCACAAAGAGAACGTAATTGCAGCGGAGTTACAGCCCCACGAGCTGGCGGCGCCGTGCCAAGACGGAAGGAAGGTCACAGAGGATGCGAGGCGCCGTGGGGAGAGGGGCTTGTCCTTGGGGGGGCGCCCTCCCAGGAGATGGGGAGGGCGGGGCCCCGCCCCCAGGAGAAGGGATTCTCCTCTCCTGTCGTCAGCTATGCGCTGGGTCTTGTCTCAGTCAGGCGTTTATCCTCTGGTGGAAACCTGGGTCCTCGCCTGTGTGAGCTTGGGCACTCCGCCCTTCCTCCCTGTGCCTCAGTTTCCCCTGCTGCCACATACGGATAATTTTTAATATTGAAATTTTAACATTTGCTATGATTCCTTGTTGTCATTATTAGCTCTTATTGTTTAATTGTTGCTTTACAATTTTTCTAATGTTTATTTATTTTTGAGAGAGAGAAAGAGAGAGAGCATGCGTGGGGGAGGGGCAGAGAGAGAGGGAGACACAGAATCTGAAGCAGCTCCAGGCTCTGAGCTGTCAGCAGGGCGATGTAGGGCTCGAACCCACGAACCGTGAGATCATGACCTGAGCTGAAGTCGGACGCTTAACCGACTGAGCCCCCCAGGCGTCCACAGCGTGACCCCACCCTCCTGTCTTAAAAGATTGGAGCCAATGAGATTTCTGCTCTGGGAGTTTAGAGAGAGGGCCCCAAAGTACCCATTGCACCTGCACTTTCCAGACATGGTCGGTGTGGTCGAAAAAACTGAAGAACAAAGAAACCGTAGATCACAACAGCTGTTACAGAGATACAAAAGCACGGACAGGGTGGAGCTGGAGCTGTTGCGGAGACTTCACCCGGGGTGGCCGGCGGCGGGGAGCTCTCCGAGAGCTAAGAAATGCCACTGTGGACGGAGCAGACAAAAAAGTAGGGCCAGGAGTTTGGATTCCATCCTCGGGGTAATGAAAAGAAACTGGAGGGATTTTTTTTTTTTTTTAACAGGGAAAGGAATGCATTTTGTGACTTATAAACGTCAATCTGGAAGACGAAGAAGCAGGGTTTCCTGAAAAGAGAAGTCAGCCTGTGTTTACCCCACAACCCCCGACGGCGCACCTGCTCATTGACGGGAAGTTGCTGCTTGGCGGCCGTGCAGAGAGAGACCCAGGCAGTGTCCCAGTTCCGCAGGGAAGCGAGATGCCGCAATCTATCAGGGATGCCTGGATTCTGTCTCCTGGGGGAAGAGTTCTGTTATTGATTGGTGATGCCTGCCACGGGCAGCTGAACAGAGAGGCTGCTGCGCACGCTATGAGGGAAGGGGCACTTCTGCCCACGGAAGGTCCTTCACAGCCTCCCGCGAAGGACAGCAGGATACATTCTGGACCCCGACAGGTCAGGGTTCAAACGCTGGCTGGACGGCTTCTTCCTCGTGTTGATTTTAGGCGAGTTGCTCCCTGTCACAGAACTTCATTCCCTCCTCTGCACAGAAAGAACAGAAACCTCGCCCTCCTGGAGTTCTGCGGAACTGATCGAAGCGGGATGGGCGAGCTGCCCGGCGGCGGCGGCGGCTGCCGTCGGCCTCCCCAGACCCCCCTCGCTGCACCCCCCTCGCTGCAGCCCCGGGTCTCAGACCAGAGCAGTTTTATCTCCAGGCCCAGCTCAGGGTTGGCTCCAAGTCCGCCCGCCCACCTGGCAGACACTCCCGGCTGCGTCTTGCACCTGGGTTTCGTCTCTGGAGCTGCCAGGGCCTTGCCGGCCGCCGGCCAGTGTCGTGCCCCCACCTGGTGACAGCACACAGGAAACCAGGGGGCACAGGGACAGATGGGGCTTGGACTCCGCTGTGTGTGGGGGAGGGGGGTCCCACACCTGGCCTCCACTTGCTTCCCGCCCCCCGGGCCTGCCAGGGAGGGTGCTCCCTGCCAGCCTGAGGGGGGACCATCCCTATCCACGCCTGACCGCCTCCCAGCTCCTGGCCTGCTGTCCCATCATCAGTGTTTATGTGTGCAGGTGGCCGGGACCACATCGCCTCCTCCGTTACTGGGCACGGACTGGAGGGATCCTGGGGGGCTGTGGGGAGGGGGACCCCTCAGCAGCATCTTGTGAGAGCCTGGCCCGGGGTGACTTTGGAAAGCAATACCTGTGGTGGTTGGGGGAGAGTTGGAATAGCCAGAAGGCAGAGGTGGTCTCTCCCAGCTCCCCCCGCCCAGCCCCTGCCTGGCCCCTCGACTCCCAGCTCCCCCCGCCCAGCCCCTGCCTGGCCCCTCGACTCCCAGCTCCCCCCGCCCAGCCCCTGCCTGGCCCCTCGACTCCCAGCTACCCCTCCAGCCCCTGCCTGGCCCCTCGACTCCCAGCTCCCCCCGCCCAGCCCCTGCCTGGCCCCTCGACTCCCAGCTCCCCCCACCCAGCCCCTGCCTGGCTCCTCGACTCCCATTCCCACCTCCCACCTTGACCCTCCATCTCCACTCAGCAGCCAGAGAGAACATTTCAGGACACGAGCCCACTCTTTGTGCCCCCGCTCTGCCTAGATCCATCTATGGCTGCTTTGTCTCCAAGACTTCACACTGCCTGGGAGGCCCCCCCCCCCGGGGCCATCTTCCTCCTCTTCATTCCGCTCCCCCACGCTGTCTGGTCCTCTTTCCGCGCTAAGCTCTGAACTCCCCAAACTTACTTCGTGTCCTCAACGGGACATCCGTAGTCTCACCTCCAGACTTCGGCATAGGCTGTTCCTTCTACCCAAATACTCTTCCTTCCCCTTCGACTCTTGGACCTTCAGGCCCCAGCTCTGACGTCACCTCTGCAAGGACGCCCTCTCGCTGCCGGCCCCCAGGGCGTGTCGCAGGTCCTTGCCGCGGGCTCCCGGCTGCATCTGCCGTCACAGCCTCCCCGCTGACCTGTGGCCTCTCAGCGGATTTCACCTTCGAGTCACTTCCTCAAGGGCCCCCCGACTCAGGTGCAGACCTGGGGCTGGGGAGGCTGAGCGCTCTGTTGGCGCCAGAACTCGGGCCTGCCTGCCAGGCCGGCGCTCAGGCCCTCCCGCGCCGCCCCGGTGCTGTGCGCCTTCAGATCTGGGGTTGCGGCTCCTGTGGACTTTCCTCATCGGCGGACAGTGGCTGCGGGTAAGGCTTGTTCAGCGAACAACTGCGGAATGGACAGATGGACGAACGAATGAACTGCCTGTTTCACTCACGGACGGCAGCCAGAGTTTCCTTAACCCCTGACTCAGAAGATCAAGCCACTCCTTCCCTTCTCTGCGCTCTCCTCTCCCTTCTCTCCCCCTTGCTCACTCCGTTCCAGCTACCCAGGCCTCCTCACGGCTCCTGCAACACGCCAGGCGTGGTCCTGCCCCAGGACCTTTGCGTGTGCTGTGTCGGGCTGATACTGTTCCCGAAAGTCTTGGTTGAACTCCCAGCTTCTTATCATAGAGTCCTTAGCCTAAATGTCACCTCCACGGAGAAGCCTTCCCGGATCGCCCTGAGGACACACCCAACTGTTTTCTGTCCCGGTTCATTTCCTTCTTAGCTCCAGCCCCTATTTGGTAAAAATCCCTGCACCTGTCAGGGGTCATTTACCTGTTCAATACCTGTCCCTCCTGCTAGAGCTGTGTTACCTCGGGCAAGCCCTGGCCTTCCTTTGCGCCTTAGTGTGTTGGTTTGTTGAGGGGGGGGGGAGTGAGCCACTGGACGTTACCCCGCGGTCGGCCATCTTGTTCTGCGGTGCCTCCCAGCACCTAGAACGGCGCCCAGCACACCGCAGGTGGCCGGACAGGAGAGCGTCAACGGACAGACGGTCAGGCGCCCCGGGCTGTCCCTCAGGGCGCCGGCTTTCCCGCCGGTGAGCTGGGTCCCAGTGGAGACGCGCAGGGTAAAGCCTGCGGCCTCTGCGTCCCCCACAGGTGTCCTGGCTCCAGCCTGTGAGGACACGCAAGGGCACCCCGTGATGTCCAGGAGTCCGCCCCCCACCCCCCTGCACACCACCAGCCTGTACCCCCCACTTGGCTTCCCCTCCCCGCCCCACCCCTCCCGCATTCAGCCAGCCAGCGGGCGCTCCGGAGCAGGGCAGAAGGGCTCAGCGCTTCCGAACTTCCCAGGAGGACGAACATTAATCAAGCACTTACTGTGTCCCGGGCCCCGTTCCAAGCCCTTTATTACTGTCTCCACATTTCATTCTCCCACCGTCCTACGGGGTGAGAGGCATTACGAGCCCCGCGTTCCAGGAGGGGAAACTGACGAGCGAACAGAGGGAATGAGTTGCCGGAGGCGCCGCAACAGGCGTCTGCAGACGCAGAAGGGAAAATGCAAACGACCTACGTGTCCCTCCCCAGGGACAGTTTGGCTTTAAAACCCCAAAGAATTGCAAACGGTGCTCCAACAAAACTTTGTACGCGGCCGTTCGCGGCAGCGGGGACTCTGGGCCGAAAGGTGGAAACAGCCCAAACATCCATGGACAGACGAGTGGCTAAACGCCATGCGGTCCGTCCACACGGCGGAATATTACTCAGCCTTGAAGAGGAAGGAGATTCTGCCACCTGCCACCACATGGATGGACCACAAAAATATTATGATACGTAAAGTAAGCCAGACACAGAGGACACCCCCACGTGACCCCACGCACAGGGGTCACCAGAGTCGTCCCGTCCACAGAGACAGAGAGTGGATGGTGGGAGCCGCGGGTGGGGTGGGGGCGGGAGGGACAGAGTCTCCGTTTGGGGAGATGGAAGGTTCTGGAGATGGGTTGTGGGGGTGGGGCAGCACACAGTGTGGGGGTGCTTAGCTCAGCTGCGTACTTAAAAGTGGTTAAGATGGTGACTTTATACTATGTGTATATCACTAAATAACAGACACAAGCCTGGTTTATTCTCTCAGAGGGGCGGAAGGCAGCTGTATAAAAAGTAAGGATCCAGGCGCCTGGGTGGTTCAGTCTGTTAAGCATCTGACTTCGGCTCAGGTCATGATCTCACAGCTCATGGGTTCGAGCCCCGCGTCGGGCTCTGTGCCGACAGCTTGGAGCCTGGAGCTGCTTCAGATTCTGTGTCTCCCTCTCTCTCTGCCCCTCCCCCGTTCATGCTCTGTCTGTCTCTCAATAATAAATTAAAACGTTTAAAAATTTTTTTAAATAAAAATAAAAAAATAAAGTAAGAATCCATCTCCAGCAAGAGATTCTCTCGGGGCGCCTGGGGGGCTCGGTCGGTTAAGCATCCGACTCTCAATTTCAGCTCAGGTCATGATCTCACGGTTCATGGGACCGAGCCCCGCATCTGGCTGTGCGCTAACAGTGTGGAGCCTGCTTGGGATTCTCACACACCCTCTCTCTGCCCCTCCCCAGCACGCACACACACACACACACACACAAACACACACACACGCTTGAAGAAAGCAGGAAGGGAAGGAAAACACACAGGTGCTCATGTGTGCACGTGTGGTCCTTGAAAGGAACAGGGAGACCCAAACAATGGCTGCCTCTAGGATGGGTGCTGGGTGCCTACGGCTGGGGATGGGGGGGGGAGGATTTTTTTTCACCCTGTGAATTCTTTTGTAGTCTAAAAGGCAGAAAAGCATGATGGTAAAAAGCTCAGCTGTGCCTTTGACCCGCTGTGTGACTTTGGGCAGCTCACTAAACCTCTCTGTGCCTCAGTGTCCCCACCTACAAAACAGGAATGGTGAGACCCACCTCAGAGGGCTGTTGAGATGAGGACAGAATGAATTAACACCAGTCGGGGGCTGAAAATAGGACCTGGCATATGGCAGGTGCCATCCAGGCATTGCTCTTGACTTGTACGCCCTGTTCTATCTTTGCCAATCCAAACAAAGAAATACCTAAGACTAAATTTTTTGAACATTGAATGAATGGTGCGTGGCGAGTGCTTCGTGCCTGGCACCCAGCCCACGGTTGGCATCTGCAATCTCCTACCTGGTGAGCTCACCCCTTCTCGCTGCTGCTACCCTCAGCCCCCAGGGACCCAGCCTCAGAGCAAATGACGCAACTTGGGGAAACCAAGTCCCTCTGGCCACAGGCGCCCCTGCAACACCTTGCCTGCATGGGGCGCTGGCGGGGGAGGGAGGTTTCTCTTTGCGTTTTGTCCTCAGGGGAAGGTTGAGTGTGGGAATCAGCTCCCATTTGCCTTAATTAGCATCTTGAAGGAGCTGCTTGGTCCGGGGGGAGCCCCTCCCAGGGCCCCGGGAGGCACCCCTTGCCCCCTCACACAGCAGCCTGCCCGGCTCCCCACTTAGCCTCTGGGCCCAGCTTGATCT
The DNA here is from genome assembly GCF_003009895.1 of Hyaena hyaena. NCBI lineage: Eukaryota > Metazoa > Chordata > Mammalia > Carnivora > Hyaenidae > Hyaena > Hyaena hyaena. Next base: position 312,745 of record NW_024080931.1, on the reverse strand, counting down.
GACTTCACATCCACACTTTCTTCTTCTCCTCCTCCGTGAATTGGACTAATAAAAACCTCTCCTTGTGGTTATTAATTATTTCATTGGGAGAAAGTGGTTTTAGATGTGACCCCACTTGTGATCCCCGAACTAAGCGACACATCTAAAGAACACACACCACTCGGGGAACCCGGGGGGCTCAGTGGGTTGGGCATCAGGCTTCGGCTCAGGTCACAATCTTGCAGTTCGTGGGTTCGAGCCCCATGTCAGGCTCTGTGCTGACAGCTCAGAGCCTGGAGCCTGTTTCAGATTCTGTATCTTCCCCTTTCTCTGACCCTCCCCTGCTCACGCTGCCGCTCTCTCAGAAATAAATAAAACATTAAAACACACACACACACACCCCACAATGTCAGCAGTGGTTCTATCGGGGAGCCTCCACATAAATCGTAAGTATTATGAAGGTTTTATCATCATTATTATATAATAACTTAAAGAACACTTATAATTTACTTATTAAATAATAGTAACTTAATAATAATACTTGTAAGCAACTACTATGTGCTGCATGCTTTAGATGCTGAACCCATTTAGTCTTGGGGTGGGGGTGATGATGACCCCGTTGTACAGACAAAGAAACTGAGGCTCAGAGAGGGGGTGTGGCTTAAGGTCACGCAGCATGGCAGGTTGGAGCTGGGACAAATGCCTCTGTGAGGTGTCCACTTCCCCAGCCTATCCAACTCTGTCCACTTTTCAGGGGATGAGAGACACAGAAATAAGACACAGATCAACTGAGGACATGTTTGATGCAGGTCCTAAGGGGTCTTCTGATCAAGAACATGAGGGAGCAGAGTTTGTGATGCCAGAGGACGTTGGCTTTTCCAATCCTGCTCAGGGGCCAGAAAGGTCCCTGAAGGGATGTGCATGTTGTGGCCCCAAACTTGAACCCCAGAGCCCTGGCCGTGGGCTGTGCTCAGGGCTCGGCTGGAGGGCGCTCTGCCCAGCCCTGAGCAGCGCACAGCCAGGGAGCAGGAGGGGACAGCTTGGCTGGCTCTGATCAGTTCACCAAACTCCGCTGACGATGGTGGGCAAGGCGATAGGGAAGGGAAGAATGGCGGCAAACCGTAGCATTACTTTGAGGATCTCAGGAGAATGACAAAAGGGGGGCAGGGGAGGGGCCAGGACACACCTGGAGGTTGAGCAGAGCACAGGCCCCAGCGTGTGTAGACACTGACGTGACGGGTGAGAGAATGGATGGATGAGATTGGGTGGATGCACGGTGGATGGATGAGAGGGCGGGTAGAGGGGTGGTTGGATGGAGGGGTGGGTGAATGGATGCATAGATGGGTGAGGGGATGGATGGGTGGGTGAGTGTATCAGTGGATGGATGAGTGGATGGGTAGAGAGGTAGTTGGATGGGTGAATAGACGGATGGGTGGATGGGTGGGGGGTAGTGGGGCGGATGGTGGGTTAACAGATGAGCAGATGGATAGAGAGGTGGTTGGATGGATGGGTGCATAGATGGATGGATAGATGGATGGGTGGATGGGTAGGGGTGGGGGGGGACGGGCGGGTGGGCGCACAGACAACACTCCCAACTAGAACACAACAGCCGAGGGAGGTATGTGCCATCACCGGGCGTAGCCCGGAGCACATGACCTCACCCAGCGCATCCTCAGACTGACACTGTGACTTCCGAGTTGGGGCCTCTGAGGGTCAGAGGGTGAGCCCTTCCGGCTGCTGACCTGAGTCTGCCCTTGACCTCCCGGCGGTCAAACCCACAGTCGCCCGTCAGCCCCGTCCCTCCTCCCGGGGACTCTGTCCTCACGGCCCCAGGCTGGCTCCCCCCACCCCCCGCCCCCCGCCAGCTTCTGCTCAGGCTCCGCGCAGGACAGCCCGTGGGCACCTCTGCGGCCCCTCGCCCATCCCCCCGGGTTCAGATGGCTTCTTCCGTCAGGGACCACAGACCGCGGAGGGGAGAGACAGAGCCGAGGGTCCGGCTGGCCCACGTGCGCGCCGAACTGGCCGAGGCCGGTTCTCACATCTGACCGCCCCTCCCCACCCCCGCTCGCCCCTCCCCCGCCTCCCCATTTAGGCTGATGGCGAGTCCACCCCCAGGGGCCCAGGGCAGACACCCCGGCCTCGTCCTCAGCTCTTCTCGTTTCCCCACAACCAGTGCAAGGTCCATGGACTCCACCTTCACAATCTATCCAGAAGGTGCTCCCTCCTCCTCCCTCCTCCACATCTGCTGGTTCAGCTCCAAACGCCAGCCCGGCGCCCAGGCCCCTCCAGGCTCCCACACGAGCCTCTGGCAGTCGGCCCTCCCTGCGGGGACCACCAGAGGGCGCCCGTGAGCACCCGAGTCAGGTCCCGCCTCCTCTGCCCAGCAGACCTCCAGGGCTCCCACCTCCCCGAGGTAGAAGCCCACATCCTCCCTGCGGCCCCCAAGGGCCCGCACAGCCTGCCCCGATCCCTCCCCGCCCTCCTCTCCTCCCTCTTTCCCTCTCTGATCTCTCTCCCTGCTCCAGCCACGCGGACCTCTTCAGTGTTCCTCCAACATGTCAGTGCTGCCCCAGGACCTTTGCACAGGCTGTGCCCTCTGCCTTCCTCCCCATCACCTCCTTTGGTCTCCGCTCAGACGCCACCTTCTCACTGGGGCCTCCCCTGACCACCCTGTTGTAAGATGTAGTCTATTTTAAATCTCAGCGGTGAGCCCTTCCCCGCAACTCTTTTCCCTCCTTTGCTGCGTGGTTTCTTTCCCTGAGCCCTCACCACCATCTGACCCACTGTCTATTTCACTTGTTTACTTTTTAGCGAACAACGTCAGCTCTTGAAAGTGGAGATTTTCATTCTGTTCTGTTTACCATCTCCTCCCAGCACCTACGACAGCCAGCGACACACAGTTAATATTTGTTGAATAATTAAATACTTAAGGGAAGTCCCAATGCATTGAATAGGCATCTACTGTGGCCAGAGCCTGGAAGATGTGTCCAGGAAAAGAGAAAATACAAGTAGAGACAGGTGGGGGAAGCCCCTGGCCAGTGTAGACCGGGCTTTCCTGCCCTCAGTCCCACAGCGTGGCAGCCAAAGGGCATTCCTGCCAAGTCTGCTCTTCCAGGGAGCGGAGGACTGAGACGGACCCCTCCCCGGGCCTGGACCCCCGCCCTTGGCCTCTGCTCGCCTCTCACCCCTCGGGTTTCTGACTTTGAGGAAATTTCTCTTCTGAGAGTGTTCGGGGAGCCTTGGCGCCGGGGGCCAGCAGCACGCGTGCCTGGGAAAAACACGTAAAGGTCAATGTCTATAATTGAATTTTCCCTGAGATAAAAATAGCATCATTGTAATCGTTTAAATGGTTCCGAGGGAAGGGGGGAGGGAGAGGCAGCGAGCGAGCTGCGCGCAGTTGAAAAATTACAGGCTCTGGTCTCTGCCGACCCGAGCGCTGGCTCCCCCTGGCTGAGTGACCTTGGGTACGTCCCCTGCCTCGGCTCCTGGGGCTAATTTCTTCCCTTGTAAAGGGGAGTGTGTGTGTGTGTGTGTGTGTGTGTGTGTGTGTGTGTGTGTGTGTCTGGGGGTGGGCGTGGCCTAGCAAGTAGCTCAGTTGAAATGGTAACTACGCGGAAAACTGGGGAGGGGGCTCACCTAGGGTCCAGGGCTCTGCCTGCAGAGGGGGCTTGGCCAGGGTCGGGGGCTTGACCTGAATGAACGGACACCACATGGGGGCCCTGCCGTAGCGCAGGGAAGGGGAGGCGGGTCTCTGCCCGCTCCCCTGTGCCTCAGTTTCCCCTGCCCACACTGGGGTCCGGGGCTCGAGTTTTTCTCTGCCCTCCTCGTGAGAACATCACGTATTGGGTGACTCTCCCTAGTCTGTTTCCTGTTCTCAAATCTCCTGTGCGGCCCCAGGGAGGGGTGCGGAGAGAGGGGGACCCAGGCGCGCCCGCTGCTGAGATAGACTCTCTCCCTGTTAGCGTTGGACGCGGGAAGATCCCTCATCACCCGGCCTGGCACCTCCACGCTGTGGACGGTGAGGGAGGGAGCCTCGGTCCCAGCCAGGTGCGCCTCAGGCCTCGCACCTGCAGCCCCTCCCTCCGCTCCCCTGTCCAGGCCTCAGTTTCCTCGCTCGTCACACTGACATCCTGGGCCCTTTGACGGTCCTCAGGGAGCACGTGTGGGAGCCTCCAGCCCCGGGCTTGGCACGGGGTCATTGCCCGGAGAATGGGGCTCTTGCTGAATTTGTGCGCCTTCGAGCCTTTGCGCGAGCCGGGTCTCCCGCCTGGTGGCCCGTGGTTTCTTCCCCCCTCTGGGTGGGTCCCTTCCCGTCTCTGGGACTCCGTTTTCCTGCTCTGGGGAACGAACACGGAATCACAGTGCTGACCCTACAGCGTGACGGTTACAAGAAATAACATACATGAGGCACATAGTAGGCGCTCAATAAATGCTCCACAAACAATTCTATTATTATTATTACCATTATCATTACTTTACAGTTTATTTATTTATTGAGAGAGAAGAGCCCAAGCAGGCTCTGAGCTGTCAGCACAGAGCCCAACACGGGGCTCGATCCCATGTACCGTGAGATCATGACCTGAGCCAAAACCCCTTAAATCTCCATTTGATCCGAGGGGTCAATCATTTCACACCCAACTCAGGCATCGGCAAAAACAGTCCTGTAATGTCAACACGCTGGGTTGGAAAAAAAAGTTTTTTTTTTAAAGTGGACTCTTCACACCCGGCACGGAGCCCAGCTCGGGGCTTGAACTCACGGCTGAGACCAAGAGCTGAGCTGAGATAAGAGAGTCAGAGCCCCAACCAAGTGAGCTGCCTGGGTGGCCCTGGGTTGAAAACTTCAACAAGTCTTGACATACTGCTCGTTAACCGCTCCTGGCGTCGGGCTGCTCTGGGCTCCGGGGACGCGGCTGTCACCGAGACCCACAAAACCCCTGCCCTCATTTTAGATGTTCGTCAAACTAAATGTGGAGCGAGGACAGAAAGAAAGCGGGTGCAGAGACCGTGTGCCCACGTGCATTGGAAGGAGGCCCCGGAAGAAAACAGGTAGAAGCTAGAACTGCTGTCATGGTGGGGGAGGGGCTGGATGTCCGCGGCGTGGGTGACCCGCGTCAGAAGTGTATACATCTGGGGCGCCTGGGTGGCTCAGTCGGGTGAGCGTCTGACTTTAGCTCACAGTTTGTGAGTTCAAGCCTCACGTCCGGCTCTCTGCTGTCAGCGCAGAGCCTGCGTCAGATCCTCTGTCCCCTCTCTCTCTGGCCCTCCCCCCCATTCATTCTCTCTCTCTCTCTCTCAAAAGTAAATAAATATTAAAATAAATAAAATAAAAGGATGTACGCCACCATTCTGTCATTGTTCTGTTTTCGCGTGTGTGAAAATGTCCTCGATACCGAAAGGTTTATGTAAAAATTTCCAATAAAGTCATTTGAAATGAATGAAGAAGGGGCACCTGGGTGGCTCAGTTGGTTAAGCCTCTGACCTTGACTCAGGTCATGATCTCACGGTTCGTGGGTTCGAGCCTTACGTCGGGCTCTGTGCTGACAGCTCAGAGCCTGGAACCTGCTTCCAATTCTGTGTCTCCCCCTCTCGCTGCCCCCACCCCCGCTCATGCTCTGTCTCTCTCTGTCTCTCAATAATAAATATACGTTAAAATAAAAAAAATAAATTAATGAAGAAGGAGAGGCAGGAGGAGGAGAAAGAAGGCGCTACAGTCACAACAGCCTCTGATAAATTGTCCCAGGATATTTTCCCCCAGAAAATACCTGTAGATGTGAAGTCGTCCGCACAGACCAGGGTGTTATTTCAGGGTATTATTTCCTGGTCTATAATAGCAACACACCAGACACAACCTAGATGCTTAACAATAGAGGATCGATCTAAAAACCAGTGTGTGACGATCAAGCAAACAGCTCTGCGTATCCCACAGACGGAAGGACGCGCACCTGGATGTCGGCACCCTGGGGAGACAGGACATTGACGGCCAAGTTCCCGTCCTTCTCTTGAGTTCGTGGGGACTTTCTAAATTTTTCTGCAGCAGGCAGACTTCCATCTGTGGTCAGCGCAGAGATAAACAGCCTCAGTAAAGTCTTGTTCCTCGAGAAAGAAGAAAGAGGGAAGTTGGGGGCGAGGTGAGGCATGACCCTGACGCCATCGTTCCTACGGTGGCGCTCCTAAGAGGTGACCTTGGCTTTCTCACCTGTAAAACGGGAATACAATGTGCAAGACCGCGTGGGGTCACGGTGAGGGGCAAGCCCAGCCGCGTAGGGCACGACGCCCAGTCACGGGAAGGTGTCACCCCTTGCCTAGAGGCCCCTCGTCCTCTGGCCTCCTGGCCCGTCTCTGGGACGGCAGACCGAGAAGTCACAGGTGAAGCCTCTCTCCGCCTCACTCTGCCCCAGCCATGTGGGCCTCCGCCCTGTTACTCTAATGTGCCAAGCACGGTCCTGCCCCAGGACCTTTGCACGGACTGTTCTTTCTGCCTGAAGTGCTTCCCCCTCCAGAGACCCTCCTGGGTCTCCCTCCCGGCTCCATTTCTCCCCATTGCCCTTTCAAAACCATCTGCTATTTTCCGCATTGATCACTGCCTGTGTCCCCGTCAGATTTTTTACCAACTTGGCGGTGACTTACCAACTGCCGCAAACTGCAAAGCCGATAGCAGGACTCTGCACCCAGCTGGTGCTCAATAAAAGCTCTTTGAGTGAATGAGTGCTCGGATCCTGGAAGAGAGAAGGCGGTTCGTGCCCCATTCACACCCGGCGCAGCCCATACCAGACCCCAGGGGGTCAGCGGCGACAGCCAGTCTGCCGACCCTCCCTGACGCTCCGGCCTGAGGGCGTCGGGGGTGCCGAGCTGTTTCTGGCCTCCGGACTCCGGCCTCCCACCCTCCTGGTGTCGCTCCGCCAGCATCTCACGGCCCTGAGCAGGCGCACGGGCGCTCGGGACGGCTCCCCGGCACCCCCGTCCCGGGGCTGAGCGGCCTCGCTGGCGGGCGGCCCGGGGGCAGGTGCCGTGCGTCCGTGACTGGCAGTGACCGCGGCCACTCTGCCAAGGGAGGGGGGAGGGGGGACGGTGCGCGGTCAAGGAAATGGGAAATCGAACCAGGACAAGATCGTGCTTTGCACTGAGCAGATTGGCACAAAATTGAGGGAAAGGTTGGATTCAGTCGAGTATTGGCGAGGGGAACTCGCGGCCAGGCAGACAGGTGGTTGCAGGATGTGCCCGCGGAGTCGCTGGTGAGATGTGACCCTCGGGGGCGACCCGGCAGACGAACCACGGAACGTGCGAGGGAGGGGGTCGCCCTCTCTCCCAGGAGCGGTCGCTCAGTCAGCGGGCCGGCTGGCTGCCAGGCGCTCGGTGGGGTAGCTGTGCGAATTAGTTCATCAGACTCTCCCATTTTACAGATGGGGAAATGGAGGCACAGAGAGGTTAAGCCACGGGCCCGCAGTCACACAGCCAGCCTGTGGCAGATTTGGGAATTAAACGCGAGTTCTTTGACGTTCCTGTCTGGCTTCTTACTGTCTCTGCCCAGTCGGTTCATCTATTCATTCAACGAGCGTGTGACGAGCACCGCGACCCGGCGCTGCTGTGGACTCTGCAGACGCCCCGCAGAGAACAGATGGGACAATACCCTCGCCCTCCTGGACGGAGACAGAGATAGCCAAGTAGACAAATGATCAAAATGGTCATTTCCATTTTTTTTTAATGTTTATCTATTTTTGAGAGAGAGACAGAGCATGAGTGGGGGAGGGGCAGAGAGAGAGGGAGACACAGAATCGGAAGCAGCTCCAGGCTCCGAGCTGTCAGCACAGAGCCCAACGCGGGGCTCGAACCCACGAACCGTGAGATCATGGCCTGAGCCGAAGTCGGACGCTCAACCGACCGAGCCCCCCAGGTGCCCCGGAAACGGTCACTTTGAACGGTGATAAGTGATGGGCAGAACAGAAGCAGGGTGTGTGTAGGGGCGCCTGGGTGGCTTAGTCGGTTAAGCGTCCGACTTTCGCTTAGGTCATGATCTCGCGGTTCGTGGGTTCGAGCCCCGCGTCGGGCTCTGTGCTGACTGCCAGCTCAGAGCCTGGAGCCTGTTTCAGTCTGTGACTCCCTCTCTCTCTGACCCTCCCCTCCTCATGCTGTGTCTCTCTCTCTCTCCTAGAAATAAATAAAAACATTTAAAAAAAATAAATCTTTAAAAAGAAGCAGGGTGTGTGGGCAAAGGGAAGGGGGGACAGGGAGGCAACCTCAGCCGGGAGGGTCAGGGAGGGCGTCTCTGAGGAGCTGACATTGAGCTGAGGCCTGAATAAGGAGAAGGAGACAGCCAGAGGGGCATGTGGAGGAAGGGTGTCCCAATAGGCGGAAGAGTCCATGCAAAGGTCCTGGGGCAGGATCACACCCAGTGTGTTGGAGGCACAGCGGGGGCAGGGGGGAGACAGAGAGGAGGGGAGGGCAGGAGGGTAGGAGCCAGGGGCCCAGCTTAGCTCCAACCGGACCAGCCTTGGTGAACCGTGACCGGCGGGACCCGGGAGGGGAAAGAAGGTCTAAGCCCCCGGCTCACCTCCTACTTGGGGCAGCTCGTCCTCGGGGCCGGGCCCGCCCTCCTTCCCAGCACCGCCTGCTGGAGACGCCCCGTAATCAGCTTCAGCTGCCCAGCCCTCCTAGCCAGCGGTGCCCTCGGAGGCCCAGAGACACCCAGCGCGCTCCGCAGTCACACAGCGACCCGGATGCAGGGCCAGACCTCGGTCCCCGATGCCACCTCCCTGATGGTACAGCTGTGCTCTGGCTTCGTCTTCTGGGGACACAGATTACTTTGTTCACCGATATTAGTTGCATTGATTTCTTTTTTTAAAGATTTATTTTTTTTTTTTAAATGTTTTTTTTTATTTATTTCTAGGAGAGAGAGAGAGACAGCGTGAGCAGGGGAGGGTCAGAGAGAGAGGGAGTCACAGACTGAAACAGGCTCCAGGCTCCGAGCTGGGTCAGCACAGAGCCTGACGCGGGGCTGGAACCCACGAACCGTGAGATCATGACCTAAGCGAAAGTCGGACGCCTAACCGACTAAGCCACCCAGGCGCCCCAAGTTGTATTGATTTCTAAACAGGCGCTCGGCAGAAGAGACGCACTCGGCCCAGCTGCTTCTGAAACACCTGAACGTTCCCGTACGAGGCCCCGGGCGTGCGGGCGACTGGGTGTGAAAAGCCTGAAGTTCGATCTTTTAGCTTCTTTACTGAAGAAGCCGGTGTCGGTGGGTCTCTAGCGGGAGCGGCACGCAGTCGTCATCGGACCTCACGTGTGACCTGGGCACCCCGGGGGGCGGGGGGGAGGGGGCCGCGGGCTTCTATCAGGACACCTGTTGGGGGAGGCCAGGCTTCGCGCTCCTTCCGGGCTGTGTTAGAGCAAAAGCGACCTTCGGCACTGCCGCCCAGGACAGCGTCCCCGTGGGTCTTCCAGACGGCACATGCCGCTCTCCTGATGCTCTACAACCTTCTTTGGCTCCCGCTGTACCCCTTCCCTCCAGACCACAGTGCCCTGCGTGACTGATTCCACCCCTCCTGCGTCACCTTTTGTATCCATCTTTACTCCCACTTTCCAGATCTTTAAATACAACACGGTTTTCCCTGCCCGGAACACCTTTTTTTTTTTTTTTCTTTTTTAGCGTTTTATTTATTTCTGAAAGAGAGAGAGAGAGAGACAGTGTGAGGAGGGGAGGGTCAGAGAGAGAGGGAGACAGACTCTGAAATAGGCTCCAGGCTCTGAGCTGGCAGTCAGCACAGAGCCCAACGCGGGGCTCAAACCCACGAACCGCGAGATCATGACCTGAGCTGAAGTCGGACGCTTAACCGACTGAGCCCCCCAGGCGCCCCGAGAACACATTTCTTTGCTCATCCTGAGAATTCCCACTTAGGGCCCAGTGACCACCCTTGATAGGCAAGTATCCATTTGAGTTCCTGCTTTCAACGATCTGGGGTGTAGATCCTCATTGTCCTTTAAACACGGGATCGTGCCTCAGGCCCTTTGCACTGGCCACGGCCAAAAGCTCTCAGCTCCACGTCTGCTCTATGGGCGCATTAAGGGTGAACCCCTCCTTGGGGGACTAAAACTGTTGGGCTGGGGCTGGGGGATCCCACCCGCCTCCTCTGCATTGTTCACAGTCAGTGACTCTCGCCTCATTAGAGCCTCTCAGCTTGTGTGTCCGTCGTCAGATTCTCTCCTCATCATGTACACCGTCCCGCGCCCACCACGCCCGGGCTGGTGAGCACCATCCAAACTGGGCACTGAGCGCCTCGTGGCGAGCCGCCCCGTCAACCCGCTGGGGCAGGCGCCACAGACATCCCCATTCTACAGAGGAGAAAAAATGAGGCTCAGAGAGCGTAAGCCTCTTGTTTGAGGAAGATCCAAGTCCGCGCAGCCAGACTCCGGTCCCCAAGGCGGCGCCACCTGGCTCGGAGCCTGCAATGCACGGTGGCATTTTGCTTTATTATTTCCTGGGCGCCCTGTTAATTGTCCAAACCCAGTGATTAGCACATCTTTTATATACGGCCCGATGTCTAATGGTGCGGATTGTGGGACTGGTGACTCAAAACCTCCCTTTCTAATTGTCTTCTCTGCACAATTAGTGCCTTGTTATGTACGGCTCTGCGGCTGCCTGCATTTCTACAGGCGTTGGCCTCGCTTCTAATTGCCGGGACTCTGTAATTAACGCCTGCACTCGGACGTCCTCTCCGCTCTGCGTACTTAAGGGCCACATGCGTTTCGGGTGGGGGGGGGGAGCGGAACCCCTGCCTACAGGGAGGTCATTGTCTAGTTGAGAAGGCAACGAGCATCATGTTTGTGGGAGCCACAGATCCTCATTGTAGAGCGGGGCACAGAGCAAGGGTGCCCTCTGCTGGAGGAGGGGCAGCAGAGTATGGGTCGTGCAGGATGCATAGGAGTTCGTGAGGCGGGAGGGAATTGTAAGCAGAAGGAGCAGCGTGCCCATAGGTTTGGGTGTTGAAAAGAGCTGGGCGTTTGCATGGGGCGTAAGAATTAATGAAGAAGTCTGGCTGGAGTGTGGCATTAGGGCAGAGGGGAAATTTAGGGAGACATTTAACAGGGGCTCCCCTGGAGAACACTGAAGACCGGGGTGAGGGGTTTCGATGTTATCCTTTGAGAATCCACAGGAGGGTTTGAGCTGGAGAGAGATTTGATCAGGTTAATTTTTCTTAAAAGAAAAATAATCTCTCTAGTTTTGGTCAGGAGAATAAACTGGAGGCAGAGGAGAATGGAGGCCAGCAGACCAGGAAAGAGGTCGTTTCTGTCGTCCAGAGATAAGATTACGGTAGATGGAATGGGTCAGAAGCTGTGGGGATGGAGAGGAGGGGGTGGAAGGGGCCGGGTAACGGGCAGGATGCAGAGACCGATGGGTGATGCGCAGGGGTGCGGGAGGAGGCGCAGCGGGTGCCCGCGTCTTCCACCAAGGGGACGAGGTGGTGATGAATCCATTGCCGAGAAGAGGGTGTGGAGGTGTATAATGGAGATTCTCAGCTCCCTGCGAGTCCTGCCTGAGTTCACCGAGAGAGACAGAAAGAGAGAGAGAGAGGGAGCGAGAGCAGAGACCCGGAAACAAGAAGCCAGTGTTGGCCGCTACCAGCCGGCGAGCGGCGGGGGTGACTCGTTACGCGGCATTTCCGCAGCCCTAGCTGCTACAAGGCTCCGAAAACCGGCTCTGAACTTTCCGAGGTCAGGATCCCCCTGACCACGGTGAGAGCCGGTGCTCATCACGCCCCACGCCCCTGTCCCACCCGGGGGAGCTTCACGCGCCCCTGTCGGAAATCTCAACTAGACGGGCACCGGCCTCCTGCAGCTGCTCCCTGAATTAGGAACCTCAGGGGGTTCCAGTTGGTGCTGCGGCAAATTAGCCATGAAACTACCAGGGAAAACCTAGCTCAGGGGTGGGGAGGGGGAGAAGATCTGCAATGATATATCTACGGGAGGGGAGGGAAAAAAGAGATTTGGGAGCTCGGCAGCGGAATGTTCTATAAGAACCTCTTAAAAGCAAACACAGGAGACATGAGCAGTTTTTAAAATGACAGACAATACAATGGAAGATAATATATTTAAAACCCATATCAGTTGTTAACAGACCATAAAAATACAGCTACATTAATCTGAGCTGTCTGTCACGGGCCCTCCGAGCAGCTGTGTGATTTTATAGTTTTGCTCCTGGAGGCTTCCTTGACACTTTCACAAATACATCTCAATTTATTTGGATAAGGACAATAGAAATATTGCGCTTCCCCCCCCCCCACACACACCTTCTTCTCGCTCTGCCTCCTCTCCCCAAACAGCTGGGAGACTGTATGGAGCTGACTGTGTGCATTTTTTTTTCTCTTGGAGAAAAGGTTTACAGGGTCTTGGGCCCCCCGATCTCGAGAATGTGGGGAAAGGCCACGTTGCTGCCTGTCATCGCTGTGTGTCTGCGGGCAAAGGCCTCACCCTCTCTGAGGTCTGTTGAAAAAGATCCCGTACATGCCTGTTCCCCTTCCAGGGATCGTGCCCACATATGGGTAAATCCACACCCTTACGGGGTCCTCTGTGCCTTACCGCCACCACCACCATGGCCGCTCTTCCCTCCGAGTCCTCCCTTGCTCACACGGGCCCAACGCCTTGAGTCCCTTTACTCTTCTGCCAGGCACGGTCCTGCCTCAGGGCCTTTGCACTTGCTGTTCCCCCTCTCTAGAATGAACTTCCCCCATTCCTCCTCCAGCTGGCGCTTCTTCCTGTTTGAGCTCTTGGCTCCAATGCCACCCCCTCTGAAAGTCCCTCCCCGATTACCCCCAGCTGAAGAAGCTTCTCCATCCTTCCCTTCACGTTACATCCTGTTCTGTTTCCTTCCCAGGACTTACCTTCTTTGAAAATATTTTCTTCACCCCTGTGTTTGTGGACAGCCTGTCTGACACTAGACCGAGCCCCTGGGGGTCCGAGACTTTTCTGGCTTTTGCTTTCTGGAGGTTTTCTCCATCTATTTCGGTCGCGGCTACCTTCTGGGGCAGCGCTTGGTACACAGTAGGCTCTAGTCCGTCCCTGTCGAGGAGATGAATACAAGGCGGAGTGGGAAGCCCACCCTGGCGGGGGCAAAGGCTTGCAGGTGGGAACGTGGGGTTGGAGACTGTGACCCCGAGGACCCGGTGGAGGGCCCCCCGCTTTCTCCCCTTCGGGGAGGGGCTCATACCTGGGGATTTGAGCGCACAGACACCCCCCAGCACCGCGTGGGCACACCCTGGGCACCCATGCGCCCCTTCTCTGCGAGAGGCACGGGCAGCCGTCCGGCCTAGAACAAGGGTCCCCTCTCACCTCCCCCTCCGCCTCCGGCTCCCAGGGATCCCAGATGTCGCCGCAGCAGGTGAAACCCGCCTGACGCTGGGGGAAGGCCCGGCACAGATGTCCCTGCGATGAAACATCTGGGCCGCACGTTGCCGGCAGCTGGCGGGAGCCGGGACGCCGGGAAACGCGCCGACATCTCCAGGCGGTTGTGTGGCCCGGAGTCACCTCCAGTCCCACCGTCTGTCCCCTCCCCCCTCGCCTCCCTCAGCCCTGGGGCTTGGTCTCCAGATTACACTCCGAATCCCGGCACCCGGCCGCACCCCCCCGCCGCCTCTGCCGCTGTTTGGGCCAGGCCGCCATCATCACTCGCCTGGGGGGGGCGGAGCAGCGCCTTCCCGCCTCCCTGTCTCCTCCCCGCCTCGCTCGGTCTGCTCCGGCCACCCCGGCCTCTCCGCTGTTCTTTGAACACAACTGGCACGCTCCTGCCCCAGGGCCTTTGCCCGTGTGGTTCCCTCTGCCCAGAATGCTCTTCTCCCCAGACCTCCCCACGGCCAGCTCCTCCTCACCCTCCAAGGCTCTGTTCACATGTCACCTCCTCCGAGAAGCCCTTTGGACACGCTTTGCATAGTTAACCTCTGTTTCAGTCCATTAGGGCTGTTGTAACCGAATTCCCATAGACCAGGGACTGATAAACAACACGTATTTACTTCTGGGGTTTGGAGGCTGGAAGTCCAAGATCAAGGCGCTGGCAGACTCAGTGCCTGGGGAGGGCCTGCTCCTGGTTTAGCGAGAAGGCGGTCATGGGGGGAGGGGTTGGCTGCGTCCATGGGGGCTCCCAGAGGCCCCCCCAATATCATCACACTGGGGTGCAGATCTCAACGTGGGAATGGGGGAGGGGTGGTGTTCAGTGTGTCTGCCCGGCCCACGTCCCCTCTGCTCGGCCGCTCCAGCCACACGGCTCACCTTCCAACCCACCGGCTGGCGCCTGGCCTTTGCTCGACCCAGCGTTTCCCTTTGCCTCCCGTCTTGTGCCTGGCGGGTCCCTGCTCCTCCACATACCCCATTTAATTAAGTTTTTTAATGTTTATTTATTTCTGAGAGAGAAACAGCGTGAGCAGGGGAGGGTCAGAGAGAGAGGGACACAGAATCCGAAGCAGGCTCAGGCACTGAGCTGTCAGCAGCCTGACATGGGGCTTGAACCCACGAACTGTGAGATCATGACCTGAGCCGAAGTCAGATGCTCAACTGACGGAGCCCCCCGGGCGCCCCAATTAGCCCTATTTCGAATGTCGCTTCTTCCCATCTCCCCACTTAGCCTGGCCTCCCGATTTCCCTCTCTGGATCGCTCTCGCCCCCCACCCCCCGCCCGTGGACCCCAAGGGCCTGAGCGGGAGTCTGTTGGCGGGGCCCCTGGGAGCGTCTCCGCACACAGGCAGCCATCAGAGAACCGCACGCTCCGCTGGAATTCCGTTTTCCTCCTCAGCCTGCATCTCCTTCCAGAATCTCCCCGCGGCCGGGCTGGGCTGCAGGGTCTGTTTGGAAGGAGAAGAGTGGCTGGGCGTCGGAGGGGACCTTCTGGAAGCCGGGCTTGCACGGTGGGCTCACCGCTTAAATGTGGGTTGTTTCTTTGGATGGCTCCGCACTCCCTGGCGGAGAGTTTAGAAGGTTCTGGAGCCCCCAGGCCCCCCTGGCAGCACCATCTCTCCCTCGGGCCACCCAGCATCCTGGCCCCTCCTGGGAGCTCCCTCTCAGTCCTAGGCCCCTGCGCCATTTCCGATGGCAGATGTCACCTGGGGACATTTAGTCACATGATCAGTGCTGAGACCTGCTGACCACGGGCCGCGGGGCCCAAGTGCAAATCCCAGACTGCCACTTGCATTTGTTCCGTGTGGTCTCGGGCAAAGCCCGCGGCTGCTCTGGGCCTTGGCTTCCCCATCTCTAAAATGGGGACATGATGCCTTTAACCTTGGTGTTTGTATTGAAAAGAGGGCCGGGCACTAGGGAACTGCCCAGCGAGTATTCGCTGCCGCTGCTTATTTTTTCATTGCCCGGGGGGCCCGGTGCCCGCCTGCTCACCTGCTCCTGCGGTCAGACAGGGTCATGGCCTCCACCCTGCTCTGTGGCGGCCATCACTGTAGGGAGAAGGTTCTAGAAGAAGAGGAAGCCGCTGCCTGGTGGTTCCTCTGAGCTCCACGTTTACAGGGTGAGCCCGGAGCATTTAACTTAAAACAGGTTGGGGGGGGCATGGGGGTGGTTAGTGGCTAAAGGTTCCAGCCCCACCCAGGGGGCGTGGACACTGTCAGCTGCGCCGGGAGTTCAAAATGCGTTGAAAGTCAAGGTTCCACAGCGGACACCCAGCTGCACGTGCTTGGGGGCCTGGACGAAACCCGCGCCTGGACGTGACCCCGGGAATGACCTTCGCGGGCCAGGCCCAGCCAGCCAATGAGGAAGCCCGCTGCGGCGCCTGGAAACCGTTTCCATGACACCCAGGAGCCTCAGTCCCTTGAAGGGCCTGGTCCGAGGGTGAGGGGTTCCGCGCGCGGGTGGGGGGGGGGAGGCTTGCTCGGTAACCATGGCAACGCCAACAGCTGCGGGAGGCGAGCCCAGCTGGCCCGGAGACGCCCGCACCCCGGATCCCAGCGCCGCCGTGGCCCGGCCCTACCGGAGACACCGCTCCTCCGCTCCGGGTTCCCCGAACCCGATTTGAAGATGGCCCCGTGCCCTTGCCCACG
Organism: Hyaena hyaena; assembly: GCF_003009895.1. Classification (NCBI taxonomy): domain Eukaryota; kingdom Metazoa; phylum Chordata; class Mammalia; order Carnivora; family Hyaenidae; genus Hyaena; species Hyaena hyaena. The sequence goes on along the minus strand of NW_024080931.1, from coordinate 296,741 downwards.
TGTGTAGGCGGGTCGCGGGTCACGAGAAGGTTCCGAGACCTCCAGGGCTTGGCCGGGGCAATCCGGAAGGGCTTCCTGAAAGAGGTGGGCGTTTCCCAAACTTCATCGGTAAAGGTGGGGCCCCACCTGCCCCATGATTTATTTAGTGTTTGGCTTCCAGCTGACTCACGTCTTCTCAAGTCGGTGTATTTAAAAACAGAGTCGCTGCTGCCCTGCTGGAAATGGAGAGCGGCTCGCACCTGTCACAAATAGCAGGTGGGCAGCAAGCACACACAGGGTGGGAACAAAACACGCTTCCATCCAGTGAGGCGGCTGCCCAGCCGCTGGCGCTTGGCTTACAAGGGGGTGAGGGGGCGACAGGGAAGGGTCACATCGGTCCCGCTGGAGGCTCCTTCCTCTAATCATCGGAGGGAGGAAGGGGGGCCAGGAGGGCTGGCCGCGGGAATTCTGCTGCTTAGTTAATAATCCGGAGGCACTGTGGGCCCCGGCATCCAGGGGAATCCTACACGAGGGCATTTGGTTAGGCCGAGGGGATAGGCAGCCAGGCAGAGGGCACAGCGTAAGCAAAGGCTCAGAGGTCGGCTGGAGGGAAGCGGAAGCAGCTCTGAGAGGCTTTGTCCCCAGGCCAGGAGGCACACGGCCTCCTGGGCTTTCTGGTGTTTTCCAACAGGGGAGGTAAAAGCGCCTGACCTTCCCACGGCCCACGCGAGAGGGGTCCTGGGGCTGTGGGCTCTGGGAGATCACTGCGTGGGGCCTTCTGAGAGGTGAAAGCGTTTATCTGGAAGGTGATTCCAGGAAGCAGGAGAAAGTGAGGGGAGATGGGGGACTGGCAGCGTAAGGAGCCAATGGTGGGGGCACTTGTGGGCTCACATTTGGGGGACCTCTGGTAGACTGTGTAGAGCAAGCCTCGGAGTTGGCCCATTCGTATCTTAAAGGCTCTGACAAGTTCTGCAGAAGGGATACCTGTCGAACAATTTCCCAGGTGAGGTGAACATAACCTCTTTATCCACAGCAGTTTCCGGGCCACAGTTTTCGAGCTCTCTCATCATACGACTGCCCCCTCTGGTATCCAGACTGCAACACGAGACAGAAAGGCTGAGACGACTAACAACGAAATAAAAATTACTAGTAATAATTATTATTCCCGCAAGAGGACATTTATTGGCTTGTGTATCTGGAAAGTCCAGACTGTCTGCTTTCAGGCATGGCTGGATCCAAGAGCTGAAACGATGATAGTGGTGCTACTCTAAACACCTATGTCTTTGTTGAGGTGTAATTGACATATAAATATGCAAAAACGTATGATTCGATAGGTTTTGACACATGTATATTTCCACGCAACCACCACCAAAATCAAGAGGAGTACATCACCCCCCAAACTTTCCTTATGCCCCCTTTTGAAGACCCCTCCAGCACACGATGAAACCCTAACAGGACGGGTACTTTGAGAGTTTGAAACCGAGTGGCTTGCTCGGGGCTCTGCTGGGTTGGGAACAGGCGAACTTAAGCAGGTCTGGGCAAACACAGCCTGCAAACAGCGCCCAGCAACGGCCAAGTCCCGGGTCCCCAGTTTCGGGCGGAGCTTGGATCCATGAGCCGAGATGATGCGTCTGGAAGGCCGTCACTTTGTGTCTCGGCCCGGCTTTCCTCTGAGTGCGCTTCATCCACAGCTCAGGCCTCCCGTTCATGGAAGAAACAGAGAGCCCCAGTCTCCAAGCGAAACTCCTCTCCTTCGGGTCAGCAACCCAGGCGGACCCGGAAACGCTCCCGCCTCTTGGTCTCAGCAAAACCCGTGCCTGATTCCGGTTGGCCTGACTCGGGTCCAATCACTGTGGCTGAGGGAGGCGAGGGCTCCCCGGCTTAGGGTCACCCGGGAGTCTGCAGTTTGTGGGTGTGGGTCAGGCTAAGAGTGGAGGAGCAGGGCTTTGCTCAAGGCGGAGCCAAGGCATCCGGACTGGCCCAGCAGCGGGGGTTTAAACCCTGGGCTCTCTGGACAGGCTGTGTGACGCTGGGAAACCAGCTTGCCTTCTCTGAAGTCTGTTTCTCCATCCTCAGGAAGAGCTCTAGGGGGGACTGCGACTGGATCCTTGAAACACGGAGCTCACCGGGTCTGGACGGCCCAGGAGCCTGCGGGGAGGACACCGCCTTCCCCCTACGTCTCTTCCGTGACCCCGGGGACCACAGGCCCGGATTCCTGGGCGTTTCTTACCGCCAGGCCTTGTCGCACGCATACACATCAGGGGCATGGGAGTCGCGGCCCGTGAGCGCAAAATTCATGGACGAAATAACCTACCTACACAGGCAATTTCAAAAAACCTAACTTGCTGCTTATAAGGGAGAAATAAAAAGAATGTTCTATATTGTAACTTTCTGCGTACTTCGGTATGTAGCATTTCAATAAATGCTCCGGCACAGTCGTGATGAAGGACACTGCAAGGCTAGCGGGGCAGCCTCTGCCCGGCTGACCTGCGTATTTCTTTCCTGGACCCGAGCCCTGACCCTGGTCTCCAGTCCCTCCCGTCCCCCCACGGGCTGTCATTCCCGCAGCGGCCACCAGAGGGCGCGCGTGAGCACCCGACCTCCTCTGCCCACAGCCCTCCAGGGCTCCCACCTCCCCGGGGTTGAAGCCCAAGTCCCCTAGGCCCTGCAGGACCTGCTCCTGTCCCCTCTCTGTCCTCTCCCCTCCCTCTCACCCAGTGACCTCACTCTGCTCCAGCCACACAGGCCTCCTCTCTGCTCTTCCATCACACCACGTGGTCCTGCCCCAGGGCCTTTGCACAGCCATGTCCTCCACCTGGACAGCTCCCTTCCCAGACGTCCCCATGACTGGTTTCTTCTCATCCTTCAGGTCTCAGTTCCAATGTCACCGTCCGACCTCCTCCCTGGCCCCCTGCTAAACGCTCCCCCACTTCATGATCACATCTATCCACTCTGCCTTCTGCCGAGTGCTTTCTGATTTCTCTTTAATTCCCTTATTTCTTTGCTGTCTGCCCCTCCCCCGTGGTGTCGGAACCTCGAGGGAACTAGACCAGTGCCGAGCACGTGACAGGCCTCGGGTAAATAGTGTGCATTCAGTGAATGCGTACAGGAGTGCGCCTTCTCATGCCCACTTCCTGGATGAGGAGACTGAGGCACGAAGAGTCACCTTGCCCCGAGTGAGACCCAGGCTTGAGGCACCTCGGGACTCTGACGCTGAAACCCGGCTTCCCGGAGAACCCAGACTGAGAGAGGACCTGGGGGGGGGGTCAGCGGCGAAGGAGTTAAACCTTCCCCTCCCCCCTTCCCCATCCCCCACCCCTCGAGGCACCGGGTCTGGGTCATTTTGTGCCGGATTCACACATCGCACACCGTTTCTGGCTCCCTTGGCTCGCCCGCCCCCCCCAAGGGGAAGCATATTCGTTTCCATGGCAACCGTGTTGTCGCCAGTGTGACTGGGGCTGAGTGACAGCCGTTGGGGCCAGATGAAGCCGCTGGCCACCCACGCAGGAGAGACGGCGCCGGCCCAGCCGAGCCGGCAGCAGGGACGCCCTCAGGGGCTCACCTGGGCCCCCAGCGGTCAGCGGCCGCCCCCGCTCGGCGCCCCCCGCCCCGGGCCCCCCGCCCCGAGCCTGCGGCGTCTGAACGGCCGTGTTCCGGGGGCTCCGCGAGAGCTCAGATCTCAGATGCGCCAGACTGTGCTCTGAAGGCGCGACTGCATCCGATCCGTGTTTCCAACCGCGACTCCCAGCGCCGGGCCGGGATGGGGGTGGGGGTGGCGCTCAAGGCCTGGTGCAGGACGGCCTGCGAGAGGGAGCCAGGGAGGACTTACTGGCGGGGGCACTTTCGTTCTCACTGGTTACCTGCCAACGTTTTCCTTATCGGCCAGCGCATCCCTTATCAGTTAACCTTCCCGCTACCCACGCACCTCAGCTCTCACCTTGGGAGGAAAGGAACTTGCGGCCCAGACAGCGGATCCGTCCTTCCCCGCCTCCCCGGCTCCCGGAGGCGGACGGAGTGGACGGGCTGTGGGAGCAGGGAGCCGGGGAGGGGCGGTTCTGAGACCCAAGGGTGGGAAATATGGGTTTGGTTCTAAAAGCGGAATTATCATACCTGTGCGCCTATCCCAAACCTGACTGGTGTGCCTTGGGCTGTAATGAGGTCCCCATCACAGGAGGTAACCAAGGAGAGCCACTGAACTGTGCCCAGGAAGCTGAGGGGGGGGGTGCGGGGCAGGGAAGTGGAGTCGGAAAATTCCAAAACACCTTTCCTTCGGGTTCTAAGATGTGACGACGTTGAGATTCTCAGCCCGGGGGGCAGCAGCGAGCCCCAACTTTCCACCGAGCTGGAGGCCCGCGCCGTCATTCTAAGATCTGATTAGTCATGATCCATCGACTGCACAAACATTTATTCACCAAGTGCTGTGAGCTATTCCAGGGGCTCCTGTTCCGGGGGCTGGGGACACAGCAGGGACCGAGACGACACCACCTGCCCCACGGGACCACAGTCGGGGGGGGGGGGCAAGAAACAGTTAAAGCAGCGGGTGGCAATGTACCCAGCAGAGAGAAGGCCGGAAACGGAGCAGGGAGGAGGGGCTCAGGGACTGACTGCCGGAGGGAGACTCCAGCCAACCAGGGGCCACGTGAGCTGAAACCCAAGATGAAGGAAGGAACCAGGTGAGGGAAAGATGTTCCAGGCAGAGGAAACAGCGGGCGGAAAGGCCCTGAGGCAGGGACGTGCTTGGAGCATTTGAAGAACAGCAAGGGGATGACAGAGGAGGGTTGGAGGTGAAGGCACGTTGAAGAGCATCCTGCTGAGAAGCTGCTCTCTGAGCCGAGAAGAAGGCAGACCCACAGGAGCCAGGCTTTCCCGGCAGGGAGGGACAGGCACATGCAAGGGTCCTGGGGTAGGAATGAGCTTGGAGAGAGAGGGAGAGGCGCACACAAAGATTTTCAGTGGTGGCCGCTGGGGTTGCCTGGTGTGTCCCCCGAATTCATTCGCTGAAGTCCTGGCCCCCAAGACGCTAGAAAGTGACCTTATTTGGAAAGAGGGTCGTTGCAGATGTAATCAGTTCAGTTCGGGGGACGTCACGCTGGAGGAAGACGGGTCCCTGGTCCGATAGGATTGGCGTCCCTACAAAAGGGGGAAACTGAGACCCAGCACGTGCCTGGAGAGAATGCCTGGTGGCCGTGGAGGCGGCAGGGAACACAGTGACCAAGCGTTCCGACACCTCAGTCTGGGACCCGCGGCTTCCAGAAGCAGCCGGCGGTGACCTTCTGCGGCCAAGCCACGGGTTTAAGGGGATTTGTCACAGCAACCGCGGGAAACTAATCCGGGGGGGGGCGGGCGGAGGAGTTAACAGGTGACCGCACCGGAGAAGGCCGGACTTGGCCTTGCAAAGCGCAGGGTCCGCCCCCCTGGCCTCGGACAGGGGCCGCGGGGTGCCGGCAAGACCCGGGTCAGGCCCCGATGCGACCTCCGCGCTCACCTCCCCCCAAGGGGGGACTCGCTGTCCTTTTTCCGGGTGAGGAGACTGGGGCGCAGAGAGAGGGCATCTGGGAGGTGGGGGGACAGAGACGTCCCATGGGTCCCTGCTTCCGGGTCCCCGCCTGCTTCGTTGGAGGAAGGGGTCCCACGGCAGGAAGCGGTCAGTCGGACCTCGAACGGCAGGACCCCCAGGGACTTGTCCCGCCCCTCGCTCGCCGCGGCCAACTGACCCCTCGCCCCGACTTGCCGCGTGGGCGCTTCAGATCACGAGCCATCGAAATGCGTGGCTGGGGGGCGCCCTTGTTCGCAAGTTTGACTTAAATCCCAGCGAGTTGTCGCACAGCCCAGTGTGAGTGATTCGGGGTCTCCGCACACCACGGCCCAGGGCCCACCTCCCCGCGGGTAACCAGCCCTTCGTTCTCTGTACTTAAGGGTCTGTTTCTTGGTTTGCCCCTCGCCCTCTCTCTCTTCTTTCCCTTTGCTTGTTAAGAACCCACTTGTTTGAAAACTGCCCTACGTTCTGTTTGTTTTCTGTCTGTTCCTTGAATTTGCCAAGCTTTCTCCAACCTCAGGGCCTTTGCACTCGCTGACAGCTCAGAGCCTGGAGCCTGCTTCAGATTCTGTCTCCCTCTCTCTCTTCCCCTCTCCTGCTTGTGTTCTCTCTCTCTCTCTCTCAAGATAAATAAGCATTTAAAAAATCAAAAAAATTTAAGATCTTTATCAGAAAGAATTTATTTCAGAAATTTTCTTTTTAAGGTTTTTGATCAGTTGTCCACTCCACAAAGGCAGGAACTTTCTTTTTCTTTTTTTTTTTCCTTTAAAGTTTATTTATCTATCTTGAGTGAGAGAGAGAAAGTGCGAGTCAGGGAAGGGCAGAGAGAGAGAGAGAGAGAATCCCAAGCAGGCTCTGCGCTGAGCCTGACGTGGGGCTCGAACCCACGAACTGTGAGACCTTGACCCCAGGGAAAAGCAAGAGTCGGATGCTTAACCTATGGAGCCACCCAGGCGCCCCCTCTCTGTGTCTTTCTGTCTCTGGCTGCCTCTGCCTGCCTGTATGTCTCTCTCTGTCTCTACCTCTCCCCCCCAACCAACACCCTGAAAGTTCTAAACCTTCATGCATCCAGAAGGGACCCACCTTTCTCCAGCCACCCGACGTAGGGGACAAGGTGAAGACCCTGGCCTCCCACGCTGCCTTCACTTCCACCAGCCGTTCTAAGCCAAAGTGCACACGGGGCCGCGGGGTCCTGCCCTGGCTCCACCTCTGCCTCCTGCCCCCCCAGCCTCCACCCCCTCAGCTCCCCCCCCCCCCCCCCCCCCCCCCCCCCCCCCCCCCCCGGTCCATCCAGAGACAGGATTGGTGGATGGTTTTCTGGCTCCACCCGGCTCCCAAGGGCCACTCCCTGCCGCCTGCCTAAAAAAAACCCTCATTAGTCCCCAAACACCTGGAAGCCGAACATGAGGTGTGTGAATAATTTATTTTGTGAGTCATTTTAATATTTTATAATTATTGTGATGAGCTGTTTGCTTTTATGGAGCTGTTTGGCTGCCATTGAGATAGAGCCAGGGACGGGCCGCTGCAGCGGCTCCAAATCGGCCAAGGTGACAGGTCCCCAGGGAGGTACCCAGCAGCGGCCCAGGGAAGGAGGCGGATCGGGGGCTAGCGAGGGGGACCAGGTAGCCTGGGGCCCGTGGGCTGTAGGTGGACCGCGGCTGTGGCCCTGAAACAGCTTCACCTTCGGGAACACATTCCCTCACCTGCTCACGTAAACCGTCGGTCTGCCAGGGGCTGCATGTTTGTGCCCGCAGGCCACCCACCTAATTGAACCCCCAATCCCCAGTGGGGGTGGTACTTGGTGGTGGGGCTTTCGGGGGGCTGCTTAGGGATAGATGAGATCTTGAGAGTAGAGCCCAAATAGATTAGTGCCCTTCCAAGGACACAGCTCTCTCCTCCATGTGAGGACGCGGTACAAAGTTGCCCCAAGCCAGGAAGAGGGTTCTCACTGGGAACCGAATCTGCCAGCACCTGATCATGGACTCCCCAGTCTCCAAAACTGTGAAAAAGAAATGTCTGCTGTTCAGGCCCCCACTTCGTGGTGTTTTGTCAGGGCTGCCGGAGCCGACTTTGAGACTCTCTGAGGATCCTTCACTGCACTTAAATCAAGTTCAAACTCCCCAGGATGGTCTAAAAGACGCCCCTCCAAGTCCAGCCCCTCTGTGACTTTCCTGCCCTCACGTTGCCCCCTGCCCTCCACGCTGCTCCAAGCACACTGGCCTCCCTGCGGCTCCTCCAACACACAAACACATTCCAACCTCAGGCCCTTTGCACCTGCAAAGCCCCCCTCCCGGCATGCTCTGCCCCAGCTCTTCCTGTGATGAACTCCTCCTCCTTTAGGCCTCAGCTCACATGCTGCCCCCTGGATCTCACAATAGTAGGATTGGGGGGGGGGTGTCAGTGGGAGGGTGTGCTTGGCAGGGAGCTCTGTGTGGCCAAAGCCTTGGTGTCAAGAGAGTTGAGACTGAATCAGCTGAATGTAGGGATGTGCAGGTGGAGGTGTGGGTGGGTTTGGGAGGACCAGGTTGGGGGAGAAAAGGCCGGAGAGAGACGCTAGGAGCTGGGCTGGAGCGGGTGTTGACGATCAGGATCAATAACTGGGGCTCCATCCTGGAAGGGAAGACAGCAGCCCAATCCTGGCCGCCGTCACCAGGCCTGCTCTGCTTTGGCTCGGTCCGCGTCCCCGAGGGAGCCCCAGCCAAGCCCAAAGCGAGAGACAGAGAAGCCCACGCTTAGCGCCAGCAGCGAGCCGGCCAGACTCTGGGGAACGCAGAAGCCCGGGGCCCTGGGGCTCTGAGAATTTCCACTTGCCCCTCCCCCTCCCCCTCCACTCTGAAATCGGTACCCACCCCAGCCTCTGCCCCAGGAGAGGCTCCTCTGCGTAGACGGAACCCACAGTCTCCCAGTGGCCACTTCCCGCTGCGTTCATCCAATGGGAAGCAGCATTGGGAGATGGGCTCGCGAGGGAAGAGGCGGACGTATTTATTCCCCCGATTCCTCTGCACGAATGGTGAGCAGCTGAGCCCTTTCCAAGTCTGGCTCCCACTGCGTTGTGCCCACCGCGACCCGCCCTGCACCCGTGCGGACCCCCCAACACACACAGCCCCCAGTGCTGCGCTATGCCCTGCGGCTTCCCATTACCTGCCCACACCTCTGTTTAAAAAAAATAAAGGTCCTTTATTCAATGTTCCCCAATGGCCCAGTTTGAGTGACTGTCCCTTTTCTCCAGGGCTGTGAATGATTCAGTTACCATGGGTGTCTTGGCCCTTTTCCGGAAGGTTAAAGCATTGCAGGACAAGCCGTAGAGTTATTATTAGTCATTATTAAACAACGCTCCCCTCCCCCTGGGTACAATTGGAATCTTGGGACACCAGCCTCCACGAAGTTCCAGACAGTGGAATGTCCAGTGGAGTTAGAAGCCTGGACGTGAAACCACAGAAGCTCAGGAAGAGGGGTCCCTTGGAAGAATTTTGAACATAACATTCTCGGATCCTGGGCGGCACTGCAGGGAGGGTCTAATCCGCCAAGAAAGTCCATGTTCCACCTCTCAGTGGGTGGAGCTCCCCGGGGAAAAGGCTGCCCAGCCATGGACTACATTTCCCAGACACCCTAGCGGCGGCATGGCCACGTGACGTGTTCTGACCAATGGGCGGTAGAAGTGGAAAGCCCTCGTCCCTGGGTGGGACTCCGCTTTCTACTACTGCTGTCGCAAATGACCACGAACCTAGTGGCTTAAAATGACACAAATTACTATCGTGGAATTCCGGAGGTTAGAAATATAAAATGCATCCAAAGGGCTGCCTTCTCCTGAGGCTGTAGGGGAGAATCGGTTCCCTGCTTTTCCCAGCTTCACAGGCGGTTCACCTTCCTGGCTCAGGGTCCCGCTTCAGCCTCACCTCTGCCCCTGACCTTGCCCTCTGACCTTCCAGCTTGTCTCTTATAAGGACCCTTATAAAGTGTTTCTTTTCTATGCTGTCATTCCCATCCAGGAGCTGCGGGAGGTGCCCTCTGAAGGCTGGGAGAAGGCGGACTCACCGGACAGAGTCACAATTACCCCCAGCCACGAATAGGGGTTCCAACTTGCCCACATCCCCGCCAGCGCTGCTTACTGTCTGTTTTCATTCCAGCCGTGATGCTGGGCGTGGAGTGAGGTCTCATTGTGCTTCTGATTTTTGCTTCTCTGAGGACTAACGATGCTGTGTATCTTTCATGTGTTTATTTGCCACTTGTGTGCCTTCCCTGGGGAAAGGTCTATTCAGACTCCTTGCCTATTTTTAAGTTGGGTTATTTGACTTATCATTCAGTTATGAGCCCCCATATATTCTAGATACAAGTCCCTTACCAGATATATATTTTTTGCAAATATTTTCTTCCATTCTATACATTGTCTTTTCACCTTTCTTTTAAAGTTTTTTAAGTGTTGAGAGAGAGAGAGAGAGAGAGTGCACATGCAATGCGGGGGGGGGGGGTGGCAGAGAGAGAAAGAGAGAGAATCCTGAGCAGGCTCTGCACTGTCAGCATAAGACCTGGACTCAGGGTTCAATCTCACAAACCGTGAGATCATGACCTGAGCCGAAATCAAAAGTCAGATACTCAACCGACCACCCAGGTGCCTTGGCATTTCACCTTCTTGAAGGTACCCTGTAAAGCAGAAAAATATTTAATTTTTTTTTTTTTTTAATATTTTTATTTACTGCTAGGAGAGAGAGGAAGAGAGAGACAGCGTGAGCAGGGGAGGGTCAGAGAGAGAGGGAGACACAGACTCTGAAATAGGCTCCAGGCTCCGCGCTTGCAGTCAGCACAGAGCCCGATGCGGGGCTCGAACCCACGAACCGCGAGATCATGACCCAAGCGAAAGTCGGACGCTTAACCGACTAAGCCACCCAGGCGCCCCTTTTTTTTTTTTTTTTTTTTTTTTAAGAAAAATATTTAATTTTGATGAAGTTCAATTTACATGACTTTTGTTTACTTGTGCTTTTGGTGTCATACCTAAAAAAAACACGACCTGATTCAAGATCATGAAGACTTACCCCTACGTTTTTATAGTTTTGGCTTTCACATTTAGGTCTCTGATCTGTCTTGAGTGGATCTTCTGTGTATAGTGTGAGGAAGGGGTCAAGCACCATTCTTGTCCTGCACATGGATGCCCAGTGTCTCAACTCCATTTGCTGAAAAGAGTAATCTTTTTTCAGCAGATTACTGAAAAGATTACTCTTTCCTCCACTGAGTGGTCTTTTTTGACAATCGATCGACCATAATGTGGTCAATATTTCCCGTTTGTTACCATTGATCTGTATGTCAATCCTTATGCCGGACGCAGACCATCTTTATTACTGCAGATTTGCTGGACACACAGAAAGTGTGATTTCCATATGACTTTGGGGGATTAGCTTAGCAAGTTTTAAAAAAGAAAATATAAAAGTCAGCTGAGATTTGATGGGGGCTGTGTTGAATCTATAGATCAATTTGAAAGTATTAAGAATCGTACACCTTAAAAAAAAACAAAAGTACATCTTCTGGTACTAAACACGGAATAACTTCACTTAGATCTTTCATTTCTTTCTTTTTTTAGAGAGGAGAGAGTGCATGCATACACACACACACACACACACACACACACACACACACAGATGTGCGAGTGGGGCAGAGGGAGAGAGAATCTTGACGAGGCTCCAAGCCCAGCGCCGAGCCCGTCAACAGGCTTGTTCTCATGACTATGAGATCATGACCTGAGCCAAAAATCAAGAGTTGGATGCTTAACTGACTGAGCCAACCAAGCATCCCTGGGCTTTCATTTTTTCCTCCACAATATTCTGTAGTTCTCAGGGTATATGTTTTGCTCTAAGAATTTATGCCTAAGAATTTTACTTTTTGATGCTATGTAAAGAAAATTGCTTTCCTAATTTTATTTTCAGAATATTCACTCCTGACGTATAGAAATCTCACGGCTATTTGTGTGGTAATTTTGCCTCCTGCCGAGCTGCTGAATTCACTTATTATCTCTAGTATTTGTGTGTGTGTGTGTGTGCGTGCACATGTGCGTGTCCTTTAGGATTCCCTCTATATGAGGCCATGTTCTCTGCAAATAGAGATAGTTTTACTTCTTCCTTTCATTCTGAATAGCTTTTATTTCTTTCCCTTCCCCAATTTCCCTGGATAGAAACTTCAATTCAAGGTTGAATAGAAATTGAGAGAGTGGACAGCCTTGTCTCGTTCGTGATCCTAGCGGGAAAGCATTCATCAGAGATGAAGTTAGCTGTGAGTTTTTTTTAAAAATAGATCCTCTTTTTCGGGGTTAGGAAGCTCCCTCCTATTCCCTTCTATTTATTGAGTGTTCGCATCATGAAAAGGTGGTGGGTTTTGTCAAATGCTTTTTCTGCATCTGTTGAGATGACGCTGTGGTTTTTGTCTTCAACTGACATGGTATATTAGGTTCTATGAAATTTAACGCACAGATATATTCGGTCGGCTGGTCTGGATACAGAGCAAACCTCCTCCTCCCCCTCCCCCCAACACCCCTCACGTGGCCCCCTTGCTGCCCTCGTGCTTTCCCCCAACAGTTCTGGAAACAACGAGTCCAAAATCAGCCTAACCAGGCCCAATCTGAGGAGTTGGAGTCAGGAAGGCTGTACTCCTTCAAGCACACCTGGGGACAACGCTGTTCTGTTTTGAGAGAGAGAGAGAGAGAGAGAGAGAGAGAGAGAATGGGGGCGGGGCAGAGAGAGAGGGAGACACAGAACCTGAAGCAGCTCCAGGCTCCGAGCTGGCAGCACAGAGCCCGACGCGGGGCTCGAACTCACAAGCCAAGAGGTCATGACCTGAGCTGAAGTCGGACGCTCAACCCACGGAGCCCCCCAGACGCCCCTGCAGAGAGGTCTTCACCCCAGCACCTCCAAGTATTTGAAGACTGGGATTTTAAAGAGGCCATGAAGGCAAAATGAGGTCATACAGGTGGGTGGCAGCCTTCTAAGAGGAAATCAGGACAGTGACAAGCAGGGCAAAGACGGCGTGAGGACAGGGGCGAACAGCCGTCTGCAGGGAGAGGCCTCAGAGGGGCCCACGCCTGCCCACGCCCCAGTGGCCGACGCCCCGCAGGGTGGGGTGTGGGCTTGTAGCATCGCTAGCAGGCTGGAGCCCCTTCCTTACCCTTCCGGCCTCTACAGCTGCTCACACTCCGTGGCGTGGGGCCACGTGGCTCCGGCCTCTGCCTGACGGTCACACGTCTGTGCTTCCCTCTGACAGCGGCACGTGGGAGTGCCTGCAGAGCGACCCGGATCCATTTAACCCCGCCTGCAAGGGCCTCCTTTTGTGCGCAGGCAACGCAGGAGGCCACGTCTCCGGAGACGCCACTACCGGGCCTCCCGCAATTACATCCGTGGGAAAACCCAGGATGCCTCTGTCGCGTCTGGCTTCTTGCACTGGGCACAATGCCTCTGAGAACCACCCAGGTCGTGGCTCCATCATCGTTCCTTCACATAACTGAGCTCTAGCCCATCATGCGGCCCGGCCACGCCCTGTTTTGCCACTGAGCCTCCAAAGAACATTTCGGTCGTTTCCAGTATGCGGTGCTTGTGAATGAAGACGCTATAAACGTCCACGTTCCGTAGGAACAAACGTTTTCATCTCCCTCGGGGAATTCATTTCACGCTGAAGTGCCAGGTCAGGGCTCCTCGGGAAACTATGTCCACCTTCACCAGAAACTGTCAGATGGGTTTTCCAGACAGGCTGAACCACGTTACATCGTGGCCCACATCGTGTGAGTGTTCTGGTGGCTTCTAATTCTTGCCAACACTTAGGATTGTCCTGTTTCTGTCTACCAACCCAATATGTAGGATTTCATGATGGCTTTCATTTGAATTTCGCTAATGGCTAATGACGTCAAACGTGTTGTCACGTTTTTATTTGCAACATGCTTATCATTTGGCGAAAAGTTCAAGTCGCTCACCAGTGCCCCCTTTTCTTACTTTTTATTCTGAGAAAATTGCACAGCAGGCAGTTATAAAAAAAAAATATATAGGAACACACGGGAGCAAATATTCATGACTTTCAGTGAGGCAATATGATACTCAAAGAACAGTGACCAAAGTCAGGGAAAAGAGAAATGAATTGGATCCCATCCCAAATTAAAATCTGTGTGCTGCATGGGGCACGTGGGGGGCTCAGTCAGTGAAGCGTCCGACTTCAGCTCAGGTCAGGATGTCACGGGTTGTGAGTTTGACCCCCGCATCGGGCTCTGTGCTGACAGCTCAGAGCCTAGAGCCTGCTTCAGATTCTGTGTCTCCCTCTCTCTCTGACCCTCCCCCGCTCGTGCTCTGTCTCTCAAAAATAAATAAATGTTAACAAATTTTTTAAATAAAAAAATAAAATAAAAAATAGATAAAATTTGTGTGCTGCACATTTTGCCATCAAGAAAGTAAAAGAACAATTTATACAATGGGAGAAAAGGGGGACTTATATCCAGAAAATATAAGGAACTCTCAAAACTAAAAAAAATAATAATAATAACCCAACTTTTAAAATGAGCAAAGGACTTGATGGGGCACCTGGGTGGCTTAGTCAGTTGAGCGTCCAACTTTCGCTTAGGTCATGATCTCGCGGTTCGTGGGTTCAAGCCCCGCGTTTGGCTCTGTGCTGACTGCCAGCTCAGAGCTTGGAGCCTGTTTCAGAGTCTGTATCTCCCTCTCTCTCTGACCCTCCCCTGCTCATGCTGTCTCTCTCTCTCTCCTAGAAATAAATTAAAAATATTTTTTAAAAAAATGAGCAAAGCATTTGAGTACATGTCTTCAAAGGAAATATACAAATGACCAAATAACACATGCGGAGACAATCTGGATTCTTAGCCACTAGAGGAATGCAAATCAAAACTGCAATAAGACCACTTTCTACCTGCTAAGATTGCTTTAAAACAAAAAACAAAAAAAAAGCGGGGCGCCCGGGGGGCTCAGTCGGGGAAGCGTCTGACTCCTGATTTTGGTTCAGGTCATGATCTCACGGTGGTGGGATCAAGCCCCACATCGGGCTCCTTTCTGAGCTCGGATCCTGCTTGGGACTCTCTCTCCCCCTCTGTCTGCCTCTCCCCTCTCCCTGTTCTCTCTCAAAATATATAAGCTTTAAAAAAAGATAGACAATAGCAAGTGTTAGTGTGGATATGGGGAAATGGGGACCCTCACCCCCTGCTGATGCTGCTGGCATTGCAAACTGGGGCCGCCGCTTCGGACAACAGTCTGGCAGTTTCTCAAATGCTGAACCGAGAGTTACCTTGTGATCAAGTAACTCCACTTCTAAAAATGCGAGAGAAATAAAGGTGTACATCCATGCAAATTCGCGTCCACAAATGCTCAGAGCAGTGTTACTCACAAGAGCTAAAAAATGCAAAGAACCCTGATGTCCATCAGTAGATAAATGTATAAATGATACGAAGACGTCGTACAATGGAATTTTATTTGGCCATAAAATGGAACGAAGCACAGATATGCTTCGCAGTGTGGACGAACCTTGAAAACACTACTTTCAGGGAAAAAGCCAGACCGCGCGGTGTATCGTTTCACCCGCGCAAAACGTCCAGAAAAGACAAAGCTATTGAGACAGAGAGTCAGTTATGGTTGCCAGGAACTGGGGCAAAGGGGACTAACTGCTAATGGGTTTTCTTTTTGGGCAGAAGTGACAAAAATGGTCTGAAATTATATTATGATGATGGTCACCTAACTCTGCAAATATACTAAAAAACCACTGAATGTCACACTTGGAGTGGGTAAATTGTGTGGTGTAGGAATTATCTCAATAAAACTATTTTAAAAAGAAAAAACATGAATACTGAAAGTTCTCACACTGATTTCACTCCCTTTCCCCCAGTGGAAGCCTCTTACAATGTCATAAACAGGAAACTAATAACATCAATAGAATCCCTCAAGCGGCGCCTGGCTGGCTCAGTGGGTAGAGCACCCTTGATCTCTGGGTGGGGGCTGTGAATTTGAGCCCCACTTCTGGGGTAGAGATTAAAAAATAAAAGGGCGCCTGGGTGGCCCAGTCCAAGAAGCGTCTGACTCTTGATTTCAGCTCAGGTCTTGATTTCGCCATTTGTGAGTTCAAGTCCCGCATCGGGCTCTGTGTTGACAGCTCAGAGCCTGGAGCTGCTTCAGATTCTGTGTCTCCCTCTCTCTCTCTAACCCTCCCCTGCTCGCACTCTGTCTCTAAGATAAAATTTAAAAAAAGAACGCTGTATAAACAATCTCTACAGTATATAACCTTTTGACCTTGGCTTCTTTCATTCAGCATGATCCCCTTGAGATCCACCCAGAACACTGCACTTATGACCAGTTCTTTCCTTTTCTTTACTGAGTAGTATTTCTGGGGGTACGGGTGGACCCCAGCTGGTTTCACCTACTGAAGGACATCCGGGTTTTTTTTTTTTTTCCCAAGGTTGGGCTATTTCAAGTGAAGCTACATTCTTGGACAGATTTTTGTATCAACACAAATTTTCACGTCTCCGGGACAAATGCCTACGAGTGGCATCGCTGGGCCATACACCAGGCACACGTTTAGTCTCATAAAACGAAACAAAACCAAAACCCGCCAGACTCTTCTCCAGAGTAACACCTTACATTCTTGTCCGTGAAGCGGTTTCTCGGCATCTTCCCCAGCACTCAACATTATCACTACTTTTTATTTTACCCATTTTGACAGGTGTGTAGTCATGCCAACTGCCACTTCCATGTGCATTCCCCTCATGGCTCATGGCGTTCGGCATCTTTTTGGGCACTTATTTGCCATCAGCGTAGCTCCTGGGGCGGAAATGTCTGTTCCTGTCGCTGTCTGTTTTTTGGCGGGGTTGTTGATTTTCTTCCTGTTGAGTTTTGCGGGCCCTTTTCCATATTTCAGATACGTATCCTTTGTTGGGTATTTGCAAGGGTTTTCTTCCATTCTGTGGCTTGTTTTTCTGTCCTTTTCAGTCTCTTTCTCAGAGCCAAGGTTATTAATTTTTTTTAATGATTTTGTTTTATTCTGGAGTGCCTGGGTGGCTCAGTCAGTTAAGCGTACGACTTCGGCTCAGGTCATGATCTCATGGCTCGTGGGTTCGAGCCCCGCATGGGGCTCTGTGCTGACACGTTCTGCGTCTCCCCCTCTCTCTGACCCTCCCCTGCTCACGCTGTCTCTCTCTCTCTCTCTCTCTCAGAAATAAATAAAAACATTAAAAAATTATTTTTTTAAAGGTTTATTCAGTTTTGAGAGACAGAGAGCATGAGCAGGGGAGGGGCAGAGAGAGAGGGAAGGGAGACAGAATCCGAAGCAGGCTCCAGGGTCCAAGATGTCAGCACAGAGCCCGACGCGGGGCTCAAATCTATGAGCCAGGAGATCATGACCTGAGCCTAAGCTGGATGCTCAACCGACTGAGCCCCCCAGGCGTCCCACAAGGTTATTAATTCTGAGAGATTCAAACATCAGTGTTTTCCTTTAGAAATCGTCTTTTGCTGTGTCATGTCTATGATCGTCCCCTAACTCCAGCCACTGAAGACTTTCTCCTGTTGTTCTAAACATTGAATGGGTTTCCACTTACATGTAGATCTGTGATCCGAGTTGAGTTACATGCTGAGTGTGACATCCAGCCTGAGGGTTTTATGCCTGGTGAGCACAGGGAGCCAGCGGGAGTTCTTGAGTGAGAGGAGGTATAGAAGGGAAGAGGACAGAAGTGAGTCAAGTAGCTCATGACAGCCTCACTCTGGGCCTCAGTTTCCCCCTTCAGTCAACAAAGAGACCAGACCAGACCAGAGGACAGATAAAGTCAGTTGTAATTGTAATTAAATCAGTCCACCTCCCCCGATATTTGACTCCAGGCTCCCCTGGCCCCTGAAGCAGACTCAGGCCAAACTCAGGCGCGTCCAGAATGTGCCTGAGCCTGGGACTCAGTACTCGGGTTTTAAGTGTGACTGGGAGGGAATGTGACTCGGTGGGACAGAGCAGGACTCTGAAATACCATGGCTCCTTTCCTCCTGGATGGCAAAAGCAGATCATTTTTCAATTCAGTCATTCTCCTTCATACATAAAATTTGCCAAGAGCCACTTTCCCGAAAATCTAAATTGAAAGTAAATAGCACGGGGACAATTCTCAGCGATAAAATCGCCGATTCTGGAGCTTCTTGGGATAATATTTATTCTCCCCTATCACTAATGGCTCCAGCCGCCTCCCCAGGTTATTAAAGTAATGCGTTTGCTTAACCTGACAGGGGCCACATCCCACCCGGGGCTGACTGGACCCCGTGTGGAGCCCCCCGCGACCCCCCTTCCGCTGGACAATTATATTCACCGCTGCTGCTTTGCAATTACAATAAATCAGGAAGAGCTTTGGCCTGGATTTGTTTCTCTTTATTGAAAATGTTTAAACTTCATGCATTGCAAATGTCACCACCCCAGATTGGATGTAACTCTTTCTTCGAGACTCCAGACTCAGAGGGTTGGTTTTCAAGGGATTTTTCTGGGGAAGGTGCTAAGATCATCCCCATTCTCCAGACGACCAAACGGAGGTGCGGCAAGGACCCCACGCAGCTGGTGGGGCTCTGCTTCAAAACCGCCCTGACAAAATCTGCACGGTCGCCAGTGGGTTACATTCCCGTGGGGGCATCGGACAGTACAGAAAACACTGGCATCGCTGGCCGTCTCCAAGTTAACAACCTCCAAGTTTGGGGATTATGTCCGTCCAGGACTGTTTGTCTTTGCCTCTATATTCGCTCATGAGCCAGACGTTTATGGGGTTCTCACTGTATGCCGGGCCCTGCTTTGGGCGCTGGAGGTCCAACAAGAAACAAAACAGGCTTCCATGAAGATCGTGCCAGGCAAAGGGCACACCACATGCAAAGGCCCTGAGGCAGGTCAGTGTCTGGCATGTTGGAGGAACAGGGAGGCAGGACACTGGGCAGGCAGGGGTGCTGGGGTGTGAGATGAGGGCAAGGACAGCAGAAGGGAGCAAGCAGGGTGGAATCAGGGGGGAATGAGTGAAAAGGTAATTCTTAAAGGTGGCCAAGGTTGGCTGGAGATGGGGGGTGGGTGGGAGGGTGTCTCCAGAGTCCTGGCTGAACAGCTACATGGCCGGGACTGCCTTCAGCTAAGAAGGGGGGTGCAGGAAGAGCCGGTCTGAGGGCGTGGTCAAGCCCAGGGCAGCCATGTTGACTCCAGAACCCCTGGGAGCCCCCCACGTGGAGACAGCAGGGCGGCCTGGAGCTCAGGGCAGGCCGGGCTGCAGACAGCACTGCAGGCACTGCTGGGGTGTCCAGGGGTTAGAGCCCAGAGAGTGGACCACCCTGGGGCCGAACGTGGCAGTGCGGGAGGGGCTGGTGAGGGCAGGGTCCCTGGCGGGAAGGGGTCAAGACTCTGCCCAAGATGGTGAGGAGGGTGCAGCCACCACTGCCCTTGACAGAGGGGTTTCAGGGATGGAAACGGGGGAGGTGTGAGAAGGGCATGGAGGGGTGGAGACGAGGTGAGACAGAGAAAGAGGTGGAGAAGAGTGTCCACGACTCTTTCAAAGAGCTCTGCACGGTGGCGGGAGGGGCCTGTGACCCTGAGAGACAGGAAAGGCCCCGCTGAGGCAGAGGTGCTGTAGGAGCGGGGACCCTTTCTGGAATCATGTCCTTGAGTGGCACCCAGTGACCCTGACGCTGTGTCCATTTCCCGCCCCTGCAGTCCTGTCTGAAAAATGGGCAGGAGAGTAGTGCCTCCGCCAGGGCACCAGCCCGCAGGCCAGGCCAGGCGCCCCTGTCCCGGAAGTGCGTCCAGGCCTGCCTCGGCTCAGGGCGGGTACAGCTGCCCCCCACCCCCACCCCCACCCCAGGGGAAGCATCAGCCTGTCCTGAGGAAAAACGTGGTGAGATCCCCGGTGAGAAAGGGCCCCACAAGTCAAAGTGCTTTTTCAAAAATAAATAGCCTGATTTGCATAAGGTATGCAAATGTATGCTAATGTGACAACTATTAAAAGATTCCAAATGTCATCGAGGGAAAAACACACCGGTCTGGGGGGGGGAGGGGGGGACAGGAGGAGGGGACGCAGCCCTGACGGGAGAAAGGTCGAGGCCCTGGGCCCCAGTCATCAAACAGGCAGACCCCCGAACTCTCTACTCAGGTGCCTCCCCGGGTACGGGTGCCCAGTAGGTGGACACTTTGTCCAGGGCGCACGGCCACCCTACTGTCCGGGCGCAGAAAGCCAGCACAGGTGATAAGCCAAACCAGCTCTCCCCAGAAGACGTTAAAAGCAAAGTATACCCCACAACCAAAGACACCCCAAAATCTCCCACGGGCCTGACACCTAAGAATCATTTGCTCTCTATCCAGACATTTCCATCCCCTCCTTTTATTCAGGGCCCAGCAAACAAAGCAAAACCCGGACAGGGGTAGGACCTATTTCCAGGGTCACCCGCCCGTGGCAGCTCACCTGGGCCACAAAACTATCCCATGACATGAGGGGTACTGAAAGCATTTTCAGGTGAGGAAACAGCATCAGAGAAGTGCAGCGGTTTTCTCCAGGCCACACAGCGGCCGTGAGACTCTCCAAGCCTCAGAGTCCCAGAGTGGAGTACATCTCCCCTCACTCTTCTGCCACCTCTGCTAATGTTTCCCTTCTAATGGACCCACTTCTTAACATCTGAAATCTATTTAAAAAGAAATGGCTTATCGTGACTGTAAATGAAAAATCAGCGTCAATGACCATAGGTAGAAGTTAACTCTATAGGGGCGCCTGGGTGGCTTAGTCGGTTAAGCGTCCGGCTTTCACTTAGGTCATGATCTCGCGGTTTGTGGGTTCGAGCCCCGCGTCGGGCTCTGTGCTCACTGCCAGCTCAGAGCCTGGAACCTGTTTCAGTCTGTGACTCCCTCTCTCTCTGACCCTCCCCTGCTCACTCTGTCTCTCTCTCTCCTAGAAATAAATAAAAATTAAAAAAAAAAAGTTAACTCTATAAATACAAAATCATAGTATTAATTTCTGGAGAGACGGTGTCTCTGAGGTTCCCAGCTGTGCTTTGCGCTCCCTTTGTCCAAAAACGGAGCGTCCCAGGTGTCAGAGAGGGTGTGAAAGACCGATCAGCGCCCAATTAAGCCTTTCTGCTTCTCAAAGTAGAAGGAAGAACTCTTTCCCCATGAGAGTCAGGGCATTTAAAGCGGTTTTCCTGTAACCTAAAACCATCTCACGGTCACCCGGCTAGTGTCCATCTCCAAGGCAGACAATGGTCCTGATACCCGAGAATTCTAGAATAATGGCCAGGGATCTATTTGGAGATTCACACTTTTACCCTCTACGATTATATCACTGCAGCCCAAAGACGGAAAAGGGATGGTTTCACTCATAAATAGATCCAGCCACCCACCCACCCACCTTACACCCATCCATTCAGTCCCACCCATTTTTTACCTACCACCGTCCCACTCAGCCCCTCACGAAGTGTACACCCAGCACCTAATGTGTACCAGGCACTGTTCTAGGACACGGAGACACAATCGTGACCAAGACAAGGCACATTCTTACCCGACAGGAGCGTCTCAACTCGTGAGGACATGTGAGCAACATCAGGAGGCGGATTAGAGCATCTCACTGGGTACTTTAGAGGCAAGGGTCATCCCGGTGGACATACGGGGCCTCTCCCCACGTCCAGGAGGCAGCGGCGCCCCGGTGGCGGGCTCCGCCACGCATCACAGCCCGCGAGAGCCTCTGCTAAATCCGCGCCCTCTTCCCTCCGCGCACACAGCCACGACCTCGTTCCCAGCACCCCTTGCGGTTGGAGCAGTCACGTGACTGAATTGAGCCAATGGAATGTGGGGGGAAGGGAAGAGTCACTTCCGGTCCTGAGCCAGCTCTTTCCGAATCAGAGGAGGAGCAACAAATCCGAGGCGGCAAGTTCCCGAGTGGAGCGAAGCTGCTTGCTCCGCCGGAACATCTGTTGGCGCCTTGTGTGCGCAACAAACTTCTGTGGCGTCAAGTCCCCGAGCTTTGCCACTTTGTTACGTCGCAGGCGTTACCGCCACCAAGCTTCGTCTCTCCCGCTTTCCACGCCTGTGGCTCCATGGGCCCCGCCCCCAGCTAGGGGGTGTGGCTTCCGTGACTTCGGCCAATCACCGACTCTTATTCCTACTGGCCTCGTGATTGGGTCAGGGGTAGTCACATGGCCGAAGGATGCCGACGGAGAGATTCGATGGTTTCCAGGGGCCACTGCGTATGGGGACACAGGCTGCGGGGGCCAGTGCACGAAGCCAGAGAACGAGGCTTCTAGTATTTGCTACTGGGAAAAAAAAAAAGGAACCTTATTATTATTATTATTAACTAATGCGTTATTATTGTTTAATGGTCTGGCCTTTTTTCTGGCTGGTCCAAATTCAGAAACTTGTTTCTGCAGCTCTAAACCCCCTACGATGCCCTGACCTCCATGTCCCACCAGATTTGCCCACAGAACCGGTTCCCCTGGGAACCTTCGCGTGGCTGTCTACCAGTTTCAACCCACCCAATCCCCAATGCAGCCACCCCTCTTCCTGACCCTCTTCTCCTCCATAGCTCTCCATGGCTCCCTGGTGTCCTCAAGAAAAAAAAAATCTAAATTATTTTGCAAAATGCCTCCTGGCCTCGCTACTCTGCTCTTCCTTGACCCGCTCATCCTTCTTAGTCATCTAACTCATCTTTAAATGTCATCTCTCCAGAAAGCTTCCCCTGACCCTCTTACCCAATGCTGGGGGAGCTGCCGTAGCGGCCCGAGCTTTACCCATTGCAGGCCTGTCACTGCCTGGATGTGCGTCCTTGAGTTCCAGGAGACAAGGGCTGGGACTGTCCCGTTCACCACTGTCTCCGGTCCCCAGCACAGCGCCCCCGCACCCAGTAGAGGCTTGATAAATCTTCTGGAATGGATGAATGGCGACTGGAAATAGGGAAGGTCACCGTGCGTCACGGACGCTGTGGGTGCCCCATCCGCACGCCCCCAGCACTCACCCTGGGGTCCCTGCCGATCACATCTATCTGTAGCCGCCTGTCCTTCGCTAGCTGAGGCTTTCTCAATCCGGGTGCCGGGCAGGCAGCAAGGGCCAGGGAGCTTTCGCATCCGGGGGCAGCCCTAGGCCAGTGGTAGGCAGGTGCTGGGGGATATACACCCCCCGGGGAGGGGGGGTGACAGCTTGAGCGCATGCCTCACTGTCTCCCAGGGGGTCCCGGTGGCTCCTTCCCTGCCTTCTCTCCTCCTGGTGCTTCCTGGGATCGCCTCCTGCGTGTACTCTTTGCCCCCAGATCCGCCCCTCGGGACCTGCTTTCAGGCGCCCCAGCCTCGCAGCTGCAGTGAAAATCTCTCAGCCCCAACTCCCTGCGAGCACTTGCTGGCAGAACTTTGACGCACTTGGGCGGGGGGGGGAGACCAGAACAACAAAACCCATTGCCTCTTGCTCCCTGTCAGCTGCGGACCTTGCTGTCTGCACACACAGGCTGCCATGTTTGTAGTTGTGTATTAATTGCCGTTTTTTTCCAGAACGAGAGGCTCTCCTGCAACGTGTGTGTGTGTGTGTGTGACTGCGTGTGCGCTTAATGACTTTCTCATTTTGAGATCGGGCCAGATAGCTTTTTGAAGAAAGTCTGCCCAGAGCCTGGAACATATAGAAAATTCTCCTAGCTTAATAGCACTCCCACCCGCCCGCCCATCCATCACAGATGCACCGCGGAATGAAAAACAAGCGCATTGATTGGATCTATTTCTAATCGACAGCCTAAGATACTGTTTGAAATCTGCCATTAGGTAGAAGAAGTTGGAAGAGGCTGGGTCTCATTTCTCAAGGGCGTGGGGGCTGTGGGAGAAGAAAATCAGGCAAAATTCAGCAAGCATGTACTGGGCACCTACTGGGTGCCGCATCTCCAGCTGGGTGCTGGGGACATGGCGGTGCCCACCCGCCCTCCACACGGGAGACACAGGTCACCTGTGACCCGCGATCAGGGCCATGACGGAGGTGCTTGGGCAGCTCTGGGGGACACAGAGTGCATACCTGATCCAGCCAGGGAGCTCAAGGAGGGCTTCCTAGAGTCCAAAAAAAACCTGAGAGCAGAAGGCAGAGGAGTTAGATATCAAACCAAAATAGGACAAGGGAAGAGGGCTTCGGGGAGGGGGAACGGTGTGTGCAAAGGCCTGGGGGCAAGTGAGGGTAATTTGGTGTGGCGGGAGGGTGGGCATGTAGTGAGAAATGAGGAGTGAGACACTGGATACCCCTTGAAGGCAAGGGGATTTTCCCATAAACGGTAGGAAGCCGTGGAAGAATCTAGGAGAGTGAGTGACATTTGTTAAAAATCATCTTGGCATAGAATTATCCTAAGACTTAGCAATTCTGCTCTTAATCATATCCCCAAAAGAGTGAAAGCAAGGCCTCGAATAAATATTTGGAACCCATACATATAGCAGCACGGTTCACACTAGCCAAGAGGCAGAAGCAATCCAAGGGTCCACTTCGAAGTATCGATGGATGAGTGGATAAAGAAGATGTGGTCCATCCATACCGTGGAATAGTATTTAACCCAAACAAGAGTGAGGTAAAGATATGTGGTAGAACACGGAGGGACCTTGGAAACATTATGCTGAGTGAAATAAGCCTTTTTTTCCCCCACAAAAGGGCAAAAGTTGTGTGATTTCACACCGCAGAGTTACTGCTTAATGGGTACAGAGTGTCTGGGGCGATAAAAATTTTTTGGAAATAGTGGCGATGGTTATACAACATTGTAAGTGCACTTAATGCCACCAAATTGTGCGCTTAAAAATGGCGAAGATGGTTGAGTTTTATGTTATGTATATTTTACCACATTTTTTAAAAAAGAGCTACAATTAAAAAAGAAGAAGAAGAGGAAGAAAAATCATTTTGGCTGCTGTGGGAGATCCGGGATGGATCAGCAGTGGTTAGGAGCCAGACCCGAGTGGAGACCGGGGAGAGGGTGAGAAGTGGGCGGCTGGGGGCGTGTTCTGGAAGTTGGGGCTGACAGGAGGCCAGGGGGAGGTGTGATTCCTTCCTGGGGGCCCCACCTCCAAAGGTGGCCTTTGCAGGCAGTGGGGTTCACTGTACCCATTCTCCGGGGGCCCAGGCACCCACCTTCCCTGCAGGTCCCCCGGCCCCACCCCTCCAAAGTCCACCCTCTAGGGCCCAGCCCGGGGACCCCCATGCAAGGACCCCCCAGACGGAGATCAGCGCCACTTCTCCCGTGCACAAACCAGAGACGCCGGCTAGAAACTCAGTCTCTCTCCACCCACCTTCGCTTACAAGGTGCAGATGTAATACCTGCTTTTAAATTCAATTAAGTCAGATTCAATTCTGCTCTTGGAATACATTACCCAGCTGGAGACGCAGGGGGGAAAAGACAGGAAAAAAAACCACACACATGAAACACAACACAGACCTATTTAGAGATTTCCCTCTAAATGGATTTTAATTCTCTCGATTTATCAGAGGCCAGAGGAGCTGCTGACAGCCAGCGTTCATTGTCTGCGAACCCGGATTCAGCCACATGGAGGGGTGTGAAGAAGCTGACATGCTGACACTCACTTCCGGGAGGTGGGGGGAGGGGGCGGGACCCGGGGTCGCCCAGACCAATCCCAGCTTTGCCGCTCACTCACTGGCTCTGGGACCTCGAGCCAAGTATCCCGTGCTCTCTGTGCCTCAGTGTACACATCTGTGAAATGGGGACAGCCGACGCGCTGGTCTCCGAGGACAGCTGGTGAGTGATAGACCGTCACAGAAGGTTCGGGGTCGGGTTCTCTGCACAATGCCAGGCACGTCCTGAATGCAAGGATAATGATGACGATGACGCAGAAGAAGTTTGTCATTAATTGACACTGCTTTCCAATTAGAGGCGCAGACCTGCACTAGGTCACTGCAGAAGAGACAGAAGTAGTGTCAGGCTGGAGCCCTGATTTCAAAGGCTTTGGGCGGGAGGAGGGAGGAAAGGGAAGGATGGCGGGGGAGGGGGCGGGGTGGGCTGGCCCAAGCAAAGGAGCGGAAGTTCAACCAAAATCAGAATGGACTGGGGACCCGACGACCAGCTGAACAGGTATTGAGGGAGAATCTTGGATACAGATGGGATCAGACAGCATGAGTTTCCCTTTCAGAAGCCCCGTCCCCGTCTCTATCAGCAGTTATCCATTCTGTGTTCTCTGTCACCAGGGAGGGCGGCGACGCGCCCATGACGCCAGCACACCAATGGAGACAGCGCCGCAACCCGCGCTCTGTCCTGGGAAGAAAGTTCCTCCTGCAGCTCCCAGAGCATTGCACACCTGAGTGGGGGGCGGGGGCAGGGCCTCAGGATCCGCAGCCTGGAGGCCAGCGTCGCTAGCTCAGCCTTCAGCCTCCCATTTCACAGATGGGGAAACAGAAACTCAGGGAAAAGCAAGGGCCATCCTGAGGCCTCAGTACTGACACCTGCTCCCAGGAGACCTGGGTCCTAACGCAGGTGGGTCTAGACCCACTGCACCCTCTGATCTAGAGAGGCCATCCAGGCCGGGCCTCGGGCTTGGCCATTTTGTCCAGCAAAGGCCCCTCAAGGTCCCCTGTGCTGAAAGGCTCATGGGCAGGTCTGGTCAAAGGGCCTTTGTCTCCCTAAGAGCCTGGTGAGCAAGAACGGGGGATTGTTGGACCCGCATCGGAAAGTTTTAGGACAAAAGGTGCCCTGACTACATAGGGACCTCCACTCTCCTGGGCCCGTGTCCCTCAAGGGCTTCGGCGGGCCATACGTGGCTTCTCAGAAGGGCTGCTTCCTGCATAGGGGGTCCCGGGCCCACAGCCCCTCGCCTGGCCCTGCCCTGGACGGCCACCGGGGGAGGGGAGGGCAGTAAAGCTACTCTGCAACCCGGATCGGGAAAGAAAAAGCAAAAGGAAAGGACAAAATACAGTTAGTCTCGAGGGGGCCTACAGGGAGGGGCACAAAGTGGACGTCAGAGGGCTAGAAGATTCCACATCTTGATCTAGCGTCTGCGCAGGTCCCTACCTGAGGAATGATACCTCCGGCCGCACGCTTGCCGCACACTTGACCATGCTACCTACCGCCGCAGGTACGTGGGGCCCGGACCGAAAGGCGGGAAAAGGACTCGGAGAGATTGGCCAAGACGACAGCGAAAGAAGGCAAATGGGTGAGAGATCCAGAGGCAGACACAGCAAGACAGGTGAAGACGGTAAGAGACGGAAACAAATGGAAAGAAACATAGAAGGTCTGAGGAAATGGAGAAACAGACACAGACCGGAAAGAGACCGACAGGAAGGGGGGTGGGGGGGAGAATAAGGTTTCAGGGCAGAAAAGTGGGAAGAAAGGAAGTGAGGAAGAAAACAGAGAGAAGGCCAAAGCCAAGGACAAAAATAGGGGAAATAGGCAAAAGGCCTGAGAGAGGGGGAGGGTGGCCGGGAAGCCGTCACACGTCAGCGTGTCCTTAATTGTAATTACATGGGAACAGTCAGTTTGTGGATGGGGCAGAAATGAAAACGCGCCTAGCCCATTAATCTAATGGCTGTTAGTCAATCACTCTTCAAAGAGGGCTCCACAGAGGCTGCGTGGGGGGTGCCCAGGGAGCAGATGTGGGGGGAGATGGTTTTAAACTAATGATGCCCTAAGGGAGAGCCTGAGGGGCAGCTCAGGAGAGAACCAAACCAACCCATGGCTGGAGAGATTGGGAGCCTTGCTGGGAGCTACCCGCCTGGAGGTCTGGTCCGCCTGGGCGAGCAGGAATTCCGATCCACACGACTGGGTTAGGAGAGATACAATGTATCCACTGGAGGGATCAGGGTAAGGTTTTGTTTTGTTTTGTTTTTAATGTTTTATTTATTTCTGAGGGAGAGAGAAGCAGCGTGAGCAGAGGAGGGGCGGAGAGAGAGGGAGACACAGAATCCCAAGCAGGCTCCAGGCTCTGAGCTATCAGCACAGAGCCCGATGCGAGTCTCGAACCCACGAACTGTGAGATCATGACGTGGGCCAGAGTTGGATGCTTAACTGACTGAGCCACCCAGGCGCCCCACAGGGTAAGTTTTTAACTGGAGGGCGGGATGATGGCTTGCTGGAGCTGAGGCTGCCTAAACTGTGCTAAAATGAGTCAGGCCAGGGAAAAAGGGAGGGAGAAGGGCCTTCCACGTAGAGTGAACAGCGTGTGTAAAGGTTGCGAAAGAAATACACAGACAACGTTGAGTGTGAGCACAAAGCCAGACCACGTGGGGCCTTTGATGGCATAGTGAGAAGACCTTGTCATTCCCATGGGAATGGGGTCAAGTGCAGGTCTAGAGTTTTACAAGATGTCCCTGCACAGAGGCAGATTTGGGAGTGGGTCCTAAGATCTTTTACTGACAAAACGAGTGAGCTCGGGGCGCCTGGGTGGCTCAGTCAGTTAAGCGTCCGATTCTTGATTTCTGCTCAGGTCACGATCTCCCGGTTTGTTTGTGAGATCAAGCCCTGCATCGGGCTCTGCGCTGACAGCCTACTTGGGATTCTTTCTCTCTCTCTGCCCCTCCTCCATTCTCTCTCTCTCTCTCAAAATTAATAAATAAACTAAAAAAAAAAAAAAAAGGAGTGAGCTTCCCAGTTCCAAAGGTGTGCAAGAAAAAGCCAGGTAACCCCACCAGGGGGACATGGTGGGGATTTGGGTGTTAGATGGAGGCTGGAATTGCAGAATTAGGGTTCTCAGGCAGGGAGGGGGGAGGACCCTGCAGATAGGGGTGCAGTGTGTTACTCATCTCACATGGGGGGGCCCACCTGGACCCACAGTGAGGAGTGGGGGGGGGTGCGAATGAGTCAAAGACGCCTGGGCGGGAGACCTGAGTCAGTGCCCAGTGTACACCTCTCCCCGCCACTCTTGGGGGTGACTCACTCATTCACTGGGTCCGGGCTGTGGAGGCCTAGGGGAAGTGGGGGAGGAGGAGGCCACCCAATCATCCCGCCACTACTCACTCCTGCTCACGGAGTACCTACCGCGGGCCAAGTCGTGTGCAGGAACCAGATTTCTGCCTCCCTGCGACCCAACCCCTCTGGAATGAAATCTCTTGGGTCCAAAGCATACTTTCATCCTGTCCACTTATCACTGGGACCCGCGCGGCCCCTGCACCCTTGCCTGCCCCCCATGCTGTCCCCGCAGCGGCGACCAGAGGGCGCCCGTGAGCACCTGAGTCAGCTCCCGCCATCCTCTGTCCACAGCCCTCCAGGACTCCCACCTCCCTCAAGTAAGAGCCCCAGTTCTCCCCGTGGCTCCCAAGGCCCTGCATGACCTGCGCAGGCCCCCTCCCCGCCCTCCCCTCCTCCCTCTCTCCCCTTGGCTCACTCTGCTCCAGCCACACGGGCCCCTTCGCTGTTCAGGCAGCATGCCGGGCTCTGTCCTGCCTCAGGGCCTTTGCACATGCTGGTTCCGTCTGCCCGGAATGCTAGTCCTCCAGTTCTTCTTGTAGCTTCTTTGTATTCAGCCGGAGCACCACCTCTTCAGGGGAGCCTTCTCGATTGTCGGGCTAACGTAGCATCCCCGTCTCTACTTCCATTTCTCCCTTGCTTTTATGTTCCGCACAGCACTCCAGTTCTCTGAAATGAGTGCTTACCCGTTGACCTTTGTTTCCCTCACTTAAGGTCCAGGGGACTGAGCTGAGGACTGCCGCGCTCTCCCTGTGGCCGCACTACTGGCACAAAGTAGCCAATACGTGTTTGTCGGCCGACCGAAGGAAGCTACAGCACCTCCCTGGTTGTGGGGACTTTTGTCAGCCTCATTTCACACAGGGGGGACCTGAGGCTCCGGGAGGGGCAGCCTGCGACCTGTGGGTGCTGCAGGGCTGTCTAGGCTGGAGGGAGGGTACTCTTGGGAATGGAGGTGGTGTCCCGGGCGCAGCCCAGCAAATCGGGGTTCTGTTTGCCCAGCGGCGCAGCCCCCGCTGCCATGGCGACAGTGTGCGCGTGCGCGGAGGAGGGGGCTCCTAATTTAGTGGCGAGGACCCTGCCCTTCCCGCTTCTGCTTTCTCCCTAAAAATCGGCCTTGGGATGGCCAGGCGGGGGGCGACACCGAGTAAAGGGCAAAGCGCTTGTTACAAAGACACAGTCCCAGCGCAGCAGACACTGCGAATTCCTCCCCACGCCCCCCCCCGCCTCTCCTCGGTCCCCCCGCCCCCAGCCCCTCCCCAGCCCCTCCCCGAAGGCCCCAGCAACGTCCCGCCGGTCTCGGGCGCGCGGAGCCCGGCGCCCGCCCACCGGGGCGCGCAGCCAATGGCCGTGCTGCCTGATGAAGTAATGCGCCCCCTGCGCGTTCCCATTGGCTGGGCTGGACGCCGTTCTCTCCGCGCCGCGTGCGGGGCGCGGGAAGGGGTCCCCGCAGCCTCGCGCGCGCCCCGGGTTGGCACCTGAGCACCCGCCCCCTCCCCTGACTGTGGGACACCTGCCTGCCCCTGCATGCTGGTCCAGGAGACCCCCGCGCGCCACCGCCTGCCTACAGGGGCGCCCCGGTCCTCCCGTCTGGGCAGGAAGGCTGGGCGACCCCCACCCCAGCCGACCCCCCCCGCCGCCCTCCAGCAATCCGAAGACCCCAGAAGTTCTGATCGACCTTTCTGGATCATTGCACACGAACTGAGCCCCCACTGCATATGCCAGCCCGGGGCCCCCGTGGGGACAGAGTGGTGCCGAAATGGCACCCCAGTCCCCGTCCCCCGGGGCCCCACGCAGTCGTGGGGAAGAGGGACACCGCACCTCGGTCGCCCCTGTAGCCCCTTCGTAGCCGGTGCGGCTGCGCACCGAGGGCGGAAAGGGGAGGCGGCGGCCACCGTCCCGGCCCCCGGGCCGCGCCGTCCGCGGCGCCGGCGGGTTGGCAGGGAGGGCGGAGGCGGGCGGAGGGGGGAGGCGGGAGCGCTTGCCTCCCAATTAGCCTGTTCTCTTGTTTATTTACCGGGAGCTCCGACGCGTCGGGGGCTGCGCCGCGTTCACTGCAAACATTCGACAGTTTTTATCTGGTCCCCCCCCCCCCCCCGCACACACGCACACCCGGGGTTCTTTTCTGTACTTCTTCCTTTCTCCCTTCTCCCCCCGCCTCCCGAACCAGTCTAATGGCCGTTGTTTTTTTTTTTAATTGTGGGCGTTCTTGAGACTAAATTTCCTCTGCCTTTTTTCTTAACTTTCTTAGTGAGGCGTAGGCTCCATGCCACAAACGCATACAGCCCGGTGTGCAAACGCAGGCCTCTTCACCTACGCAGAGAACCGCCGGCCAGCGCCCAGGTGGGGGAGCTGAGTTTTGCAAGTGCAAGGTCAAACCCTGTTACTGTTTGGAATGCTGATACTTGGTTCATCCTGCTTTTTGCATTATTTTTGATTTTCAAAAATATCTGCAGCCTTAGAAAAAAAACAAACGGGGGGTGGAGGGGGGCGCCTGGGTGGCTCAGTCCGTTAAGCGTCCGACTTCAGCTCAGGTCATGATCTCGTGGTTCGTGAGTTCGAGCCCCGCGTCGGGCTCTGTGCTGACAGCCTGGAGCCTGCTTGTGATTCTGTGTCTCCCTCTCTCCCTGCCCCTCCCCTGCTCACACTCTCTCTCCCTCCTCCAAAAACAAATATTAAAAATTTTTTTAAATATATTGGTAGTCAAACATTACTTACCTTGCCTGCTGCGTTTTGCGGTGCTTTCTTGAATTTGGTCACCGAGAATGGTGTCTCCCCCCACCTTACCCTAGTTCTGACTCTGTATAGGACATTCCACCACCCAGAAGGCTTGGCATGGAGGAGGGCCCCCCCACCCTGGACCCCCCCTCAGGTAACTCTGGCTCCATCATCACAGATTATTCTACATGTTTGGGGCTCCTTCCACTCCACATCGTGCTTTCGAGGTGCCTGCCAGTTGCCTCACGTCAGAGCAGCCGTTCCCTTCCGTGGCTGTCACTGCGGTGTGGACAGACCCAGTTTGTTTATCCAGCCACCGGCTCGTGGGCATTTGGGTTGTTTCCTGTGTTTGGCTGTTCTGAATAAAGCTGCTATGAACGTTGTCACACACGTCTCCGTGTGGACATATGTTTTTATTTCTCTCGGGCAGACACTCGGGAGGGGGGTGGGTCACATGGTAGGTGTGCGTTTAACTTTGGAAGAAACTGCCACACGGTCTCTCGCAGCAGCTGAACCGTTTTGCCTTCCTGCCGGCGGCAGTGGGGAAAGCCCTGCAAGCCTGGGTTTGGGGCGCTCGTCTTTTTTTAATTTTTTGTTTATTTATTTATTTTGGGGGGGGGTGGGAGAGAGAATCCTAAGCAGGCTCCACACTGTCGACACAGAGCCCGACGCGGGGCTCGAACTCCGCAACCGTGAGATCATGACCTGAGTGGAAATCAGGAGTCTGAACCCTTAACCGACAGAGCCCCCCAGGCGCCCCTGGGGCGTTCATATTTTTGAGCCTTTCCTGAGGTTTCATCCGACAGTTCCACGAGTTTTGACAAATATACACGCTGTGTAACCACTACCTCTGTGGACGGACGGCATTTGCATCCCTCCGGAACACTCCCTGACAGGTGTTTTTAATTTGCGAAGCCAGAGCCAGAGGGAACAAGAGATCTCACTTGGTCTCTTGTTTTCCATCGCTTCATGCTTTCTTTTGATGTTCCACCCTCGGGCCTTCAAATGAACATCTTGCCCCGTCACGGCTTTCTCAGGGAGTAGGGTGCCCGTAATGTGAATTCTTGTGGGTGGTCTCTGGTCTCTTTAATGCTTACTTTTAAAATTTGACAGGGGTGCCTGGGTGGCTTAGTTGGTTAGGCGTCCGACTTTCGCTTAGGTCATGATCTCGCAGTTCGTGGTTTCGAGCCCCGCGTCGGGCTCTGTGCTGACTGCCAGCTCGGAGCCTGGAGCCTGTTTCAGTCTGTGACTCCCTCTCTGTCTGACCCTCCCCTGCTCACGCTGTCTCTCTCTCTCTCTCTCTCTCTCTCTCTCCTAGAAATAAATAAAACATTTAAAAATAAATAAATAAAATAAAATTTGACAGATAGAGATGAGTACTTACTGTGGCCAGGTGATATTCCAAGCACTTTAAATCAATTAGGTATCAACGAAGTTATATTTTATTGTCCCCCTTTTACGGATGGGAAGACTGAAGTACCCAAAGAGGCTGTCTCTTGCCCTTGGCCAAAATCGCAAAGGGGCGGGGCTAGGATGTGTACCAGGCCCTGTGCACCCTGTGATCTTGACCTTCGCAGGCACCTCCTCCTGTGGCCACCAGGCCTTCACAGCACTCAGCCGACAGTGGCCGACACTCCCTCGCCCACAATCCCAACAGCGGAAAAGCTCCCAAAACAGGGCTGCCTGGGCAGCTTGGCTGATTGAGCATTGGACTCAGTCTCAGCTCCTGTCTTGATCTGAGGGTCGTGAGTTCAAGCCCCGCACTGGACTCCGTGCTGGGCATGAAGCCTACTTAAAAAAATAATAATAAAAGAAAACAAATAAAAAGCTCTAACAATAGAGGCTTTTCATCAAGATGACTTTAAAACTCATTGAACATTGAGAGTTAATAAATAGTCTTATAGCTCGGAGCCTGGAGCCTGCTTCGGATTGTCTCCCTCTCTCTCTGCCTCTCCCCTGCTGGTGCTCTGTCTCTGTCTCTCTCTAAAATAAATAAACATTAAAAAAGAAAGTTAATGGGGCGCCTGGGTGGCTTAGTCGGTTGAGCGTCCGGCTTTCGCTTAGGTCATGATCTCGCGGTTCGTGGGTTCGAGCCCCGCGTCGGGCTCTGTGCTGACTGCCAGCTCAGAGCCTGGAGCCTGTTTCAGTCTGTGACTCCCTCTCTCTCTCTGACCCTCCCCTGCTCACACTGTCTCTCTCTCTCTCCTAGAAATAAATAAAACATTTAAAAAAAAAAATTTTAAAAAAAAAAAAAAGAAAGTTAATAGTCTTAGCGATTAATCAGCTTTCCTTATCTCATTCATTGTGAATATTCCCATTATATTGCTATTGTGGCGGGGGAGGGGCTGCCCAGCCCTGCGGGGGTCTCACACTGGGCATGCTGGTCTGTTATCGGTGTCCTCAAATCTAGAATATTCGGAATTCCAAGACATATGTGGTCTCAAGGGTTTTCGACAAGCTCTGTTATTAGTTACTGTTAAATAAAGTATATGGAGCCTACTGCACGCCACAAACTCTCTTAGGCAGTGGGGACACCGCAGCGACCAAAGCAGCCCCCCCCCGGGTTCACAGTCCGGGGGGGGGGAGAAGGCAGAAACCAAGCCAGGCATCCTCCTCCTCGATACATCAGCCAGTCCTGTCGCCTCTGCCTGCAAAGTTTGTCCTAAATCTGCCCTCTCCTCCCCCTCTCCTCAACCTCCACCTGGTGCAGCCTCCATCACGACTAGCCCTGCCTCAGGGCCTTTGCACGGGCTGTTCCTCTTCCTGAGTATTCTTACCCCAGCTCTAATATCTCCATTTATTTCCTTTGCTTTAAAAAAAAAAATGTATGTCAAGGACGTCAGCGTCGAGAAAGCAGTGACTTGGGTGTATGTCGGTGACCGCTGGGTCCCCGGCTACCAGCACAGGGCCTGGCACCCAGCAAGGGCTGATAAAAATTCCTTCCGCAACGGAAGGCATGGATTCACGGAACCTCAGGGAACAGCCTGGTCGTGTTCCCAAGTCCCGGACGGGAGCGTTTAGCCGTGGACACAGATAGAGATATTGGGGGGGGGAGAAAGGGCTTCAAATTTTGGTTGCCTCCCTCTGCCTTTAATTATTTTGTCGACAAGCCTCACAATTCCGCAAGTCAAGGTGGCATTTGAGAGGGACGGTTCCCTTTAGCGTAGCTGACAGCTAATTTGTGGGAAGTTTAATTACAGGCGGCGTTAATTAACTGACAGAATGCTGGGCGAGGAAGGCAGCCATCTGTTCCTAAAAAGTCCTCCCCTTCTGGGCCCGGCTGGGAGGCTGGGAGGGGTGGGCATGGAGGAGGGCAGGGCGTGGAGCCGAGGCGGGGACAGAGGAACAGGAAGGAAGGACGCCGGGCGATGACTCACAGGCTTCTCACCATCTTCCAGATGCCACAGGGGTGAGGTCGGGGCACTCCGCCTCCTTGTGGCCGCCACCCTTTTGCAGCTGCCCCCAGGAGCCGCTGGGAGTGGCAAGAAGTTCCTTGGACTCTGCTTCTTACTGGCGGTATCATGAGGAGCAGAGGGTGTGGAGTAGTGGAGGTGAAGAGCGTCCTGTCCTCAGCTCACGCTGGCTAGGACTGGCACCTGCCAACGGAAGTTGGGAGGAGAAGCTGGGACGGAGCCCGCGGTGTGCGATGCCCCGGGAAACCCGGCGCCGGAAAAGCGGATCCCTCTGCCCCTCATCTACCACTCACTCCTTCATTTCAGCCATTCTCCACGGCGACGGCACGGAGGTGATGCCGAGACAGCCCCCGGAGCTGGGCTTCTGTGGTTCAAAACCAAACCCAGCTTTCTTCTGAGCTGTTTGCCCCGCGGCAAGCCACTTACACCTCTCGGAGCCTCAGTTTCCTCATCTGAAAAATGGGATTGATTATAATAGGACCTACTTCCATTTGTCTTTCCAGAAGAGTCGAGGCCGCGGGATAAGCCTGAAGTGCCACCACTTGTAACAACTAAAACTGTGTACGTGTGTCGAGGCAGGCACGGGGCTGTCCGATAAGGCTGAGGGCCTCTGTGCCTCTTAGGGCTCCGGGTCCTCGAATATGCTGTTCCCTCCCGCTAGACCACCCTTCCTACCCTTGCCCAGCCGCTCCCATTCTACGCTTCGTGTCTAGAGGGAGATGCCCCCTGTCTAAGAAGCCTCTCTCGACCCTGCAGACGGGACAACTGTCCCTCTGGGCCCTCACAGCGCCTGTGCCCCCCAAACAGCCCTAGCACCCGGCCCTGCCCTTCCCTCGGTCCCCCCCCCCCCCCGGGGGGGGGGGGGAAGGGGGGAGGCGAGCCGAGCGCAGCGTTCAGGGTGACAGCCACTTAAAAATGGAGAGGACCGTCTCAGGCACGGGAGGGGCCTGCCAGGCGTGTGGCCCTGGGCAGACGGCATCCTCGTCACAGGCTCAGTCTCTCCCTCTGGAAAATGGGCGTCTGCACGGGAATTGGGCTCAAGGTGCCAGGAGTTCGTGCGGGGAGACCGTGGGTCCGCATGTGCTCCGCAGCCATGCCCTGAGTCTGCCCTGTCACCGGAGCTGCTTCCCCTCCTCCCAGCCTCAGTTTCCCCACTTGGCCACACACACCGCCCGCCCCCCCCCAGACAACACAGATGGGGCTCCGTCTGGGCGGGCGGGAGGAGGCCCCTGCTGGTGCGCACTCGGAGCAGGAGCCAGGGCAGCGCCGGCGGGGCTGGCGGAGTCGGCCTCGAGCGCCTGCCGCTCCCTGAAGGCGGCTGGGGAAGGGCCCGGGCCTGGCTCTTGGGGGAAGGGAAGAGGCTCCGAAGCAGCGAGGCCCCTTCTCAGAGGGGGCAGGTTCTGATCTGGGGCAAGGACTCCATGTCCCCTTATTAAGCACCCACTGGATGCCAGGCCAGGCCTCTGCCCCTGCTGTTCTGGCTGCCGGGGTCACAGCGCTGAGTCCTGCTCTTTCTGCTCTCGGTCTAGAAGACACCACCTCCAGGAAGCCCCCCATCCTCCGGGTTGGCTCAAGCACCTCCCTTCAGGCTAACACGGTGCCTGAGCTTCCCCCATCACAACTCCTTTCACCCAATATTACGGCTGGGCCGTGGGCTGGTCACTTAGTCAGTTGACAAACACGGATGGAGCACTCAGTGTCGGGCACTGTGCTCTGGCACTGTGCATACTTAGGGAGCCCTGCGGGGCCTTTGTCACCGCTGTCCCCACTTTACAGATGGGGAAACTGAGGCTCTGAAAGGGTTAATAGTGGAAGCCAGGTGCCCTGAGCAGGGTAGCCTCTGCTTGTGGCGTTGGACAGAGCCCCACGCACACACGCTCCAGAGCCACGACCAGGGCCTTATCCTCTGCCATCGTCAATCCAGGAAGGGGGAGAGACCCTGTCCCTTAAGCCGCCTCGGAGGTTCCCAGCTTCGCCGGGAAGGGCAGAAACACTTTCGTGTGCGTCGCGCGGGAAACCTCTGACCACACACGCACACATTCTCTCGTGGACCAGGCTGTGGGGTCCGGAGCCCACCGTCACGCCTACACCACAGGACCCAAGCGAGCGACGTGGCCTCTTCAGGCCACCACAGCCTCGTCTGGAAAATGGGGCCCTACAAGCGGCACCCAGGGTTTTCTCTGAGTTACTTAACACTCCTCCGGCGGTCTTACTCAACACCTCAGAATAAAAACCAAATTCCTTCCCCGAATTCACGAGACCCTGCACAAGGCGCCCCTTCCCGCCCTCACCTCCTCCTTGTCTCCCCCTTACTCCCCTGCTCCAGCCACGAGGGCCTCCTTACCGCTGGTCCTCCAAGACGTCAGGTCTGGTGCTGCCCCAGGGCCTTTGCACAGGCTGTGCCCTCCGCCTGGACTACTCTTGCTGCACGCGCACCCCCTCCCCACCATTCCAGTGTCAGCAGAGTCCAATCGAATGCTTCCTCCCTGACCCTCCTGATAAGCCGAGCAACCGCCCTGCACTCATCACCTGGGGGCCCCTTGCTATGGCCCAACCCTTCTGACGGGGTGGGGAGCACCTCTGCTTGCCAAAAAACTAAACCACACCTGGGCTGATCTCTGAAACCAGCCGCAAAGTCGCGGGAGGCAGGGGACCGAGAAACACGATCAACGGCACCGCAGGGACGCGCTTGGCAAAACCTTGGCTGATGATGTCACCGCAGGTCCTGGACTGAGTGGCTTTGATGAATAAAGTGCAAGGCAACCGTAAGGGAGTGAGAGGCCGAGGAGCGGGCGACTCTTGATCTCGGGGTTGTGAGCTCGAGCCCCACGTTGGGGGTAGAGATCACCTAAAGGTCAAATTAAAAAACAAAGACGTAGACCACTGACCACTCTGGATTTTATCTAGATTGAGAGCCAGACAACCTAAAGCAACGCACATCATGAAGCCCACGTTTCCGTGTGTCTCCCGGATGGGTATCTGATGCTGTTAGGAAGTCGTTCCTTTGAACATGATGCTGAAGTTCGTGGGTTTTGTTTTGTTTTGTTTTGTTTTTTAGTATTATTTTAGAGAGAGAATGCGCGAGCAGGGGGAGAGGGGCTGAGGGAGAGGGAGAGATAATCTTAAGCACAGGGCTGGACACAGGGCTCGATCCCATGATCCTGGGATCAATGACCTGAGCTAAATCCGAGTATCAGATATTCAACCGACCGAGCCACCCAGGCGCCCCTGTGGGAGTTTTTTGGGTCTCATCTCCGAGCCGGGCGGCCCTCTGGTCACTGGTGGCAGCGACAGCCGGGTCATCATAGAGCGTCCTGAGTGCTGGGGTGGGGAGGGAGGGCAGGAGGGGGTTTGAACAGTGTCCCGGCCACCAAAGCCAGGAGCTGCTCCAAGTGTGCCCCGGACATCATCACCCAGAGGTTCCCTGGGGACACAATCCCCAGCCCAGCTGAGAACCGCTGCGGAACACCACAAGTTTGCAGATGAAAACCACCATTTGCATGAAAATGACAAGGGAGGGGCGAGCGTCAGGGCGCAGGAGTTGAGAGTGGCCATAGGCCGTAGGCGGATACTTGCTGACTCTGAGTAATGGGTACTGGGGGGGGGGGGTGTCATTATTCTACTGTCTCCCCTCCACGTGTTTGACATTCTCCGCTGCGGAAATCTGCAACGCTGGGGAGATTCAGATAAAAGCTGGAGGCAAGTTCACCGCAAGGTGCCCACGCCGCTTCCTTGGCTGGGCCATGTGAGAGGCGTCAGGGGCACCTGGACTACTTTGTCACTTTTCCGTAAACCTAAAGTCACCATAAATTAAACATTTTATTTGGGGGAGGAAAAAAAAGCCCCAAACGTTGAAATGCATAACGGATAAGCGAATCAGGGGCCCGCAGCCCGCGTGCCCGGGATTGGAACGGAGGCGTGGGGCTCCCGTGGCCACCATCGGTGCGACGACACAGCGGCTTCCCCTACCCCCCCCCCCGCTGGGATCTGTCACATGGGTGTCCTCACAGCAGCCAGGGCCAGAATCCGCCTTCAAACCCACTTTATTCTCTCTAGACTAGAAACACTGCGCATTTCCAGCCCCCCGGCCCGCTCTGTGCCAGCCAGGGCCGCGCGGCCTCACGAGCGTTCCGGGGGCGGCTCCGAGGACGCGGGGGCCTCGGCGGGGGCCCCCGAGCGGCCGTGCGAGCTGGCCCGGGCCAGCAGCTCCAGCCGCCGCGCGCGCAGCCGGGCCTGGACGGCCCAGATCGGGGGCCGGTGGCCGGGCAGCGAGGGGTCCTCGTCGGCGGAGTCGGAGCCGTCCTCCGTGGCGGCCAGCGACTGCTTGCACACGGGGCAGGAGCGCCGCGCCGCCTGGGAGAACCAGGGGTCGATGCACTTGCAGTGGTAGGTGTGCGAGCAGGGCAGGATCTTGAGCCGGTCGCCTTCCTCGTACTCGTCCAGGCAGATGGCGCACAGGTCGTTCCGCCGCGTGAACGTGCGCACCTGGGCGCGCTGGCCCGCCTGCGTCTTGAGCGCCCGCGCCCGGGGCCGCCGGGCGCGCAGCCCGTTGCGCAGCCGCCGCAGGACGAAGACGCCGGCCGCGAGCAGAGCGAGCGCGCGGGCCAGCGCCCAGGCGGCGGCCAGCGGGGGCACGCGGTCCAGGGCGGGGCACGGCGGGTGGTCGGGCAGCAGCAGGACGTGCGCCGCCTTGTGGCAGCGCGCGAGCACGCGCAGGTCCTGCGAGGCGGCCTCGCCCACGAACACCGAGGGGATGGCGACCTGGCGGCGCAGGGCCTCGAGCCCGTGCGCCATGCGCACCAGCTCCTCCGAGCGCACGTTGTGCACGATGGCCGCCTCGAAGCCCGCGCGCTGCGCGTGCAGCACCTTGAGGTCGAACGTGCAGTCGTAGCGGCGGATCAGCGCGATGGCGCCCAGCGAGCCGTTGCCCGGCCGCGGGCCCTCGATGGGGTGGCACGCGTTGGGCGGCTTGGCCTCCATCAGGTAGCCCCGCACGCCCTGGGGGGCCAGGGGCGCCCCGAACAGGGCCGGCAGGTCCTCAAAGTCCACGGTGCTGGCGTTGCCGTCGAGCACGGCGCGCACCAGCGCCTGCGAGGGCGCCAGCAAGGCCAGCAGGATCAGGGCGCCCCCGACCGCGCCCGGGGCCGGCGGCGCCCACCCCATGGCCGCCCCGTCCTCCCCGCCTCCTCCAGCTGCCAAGGGGCGCTAGGTCCCGCTTGGGACAGCAGACCGGAGGCCTTCGGGCATCTCCAGGGCCTCCCAGGGCGCCCGTGGCCGGGATGGGAAGGG
This sequence comes from Hyaena hyaena, assembly GCF_003009895.1. Lineage (NCBI taxonomy): Eukaryota > Metazoa > Chordata > Mammalia > Carnivora > Hyaenidae > Hyaena > Hyaena hyaena. The sequence continues at coordinate 256,957 of NW_024080931.1, read as the reverse complement.
AAGCGAGCTCGAAGCGGGGGCTCAGAGGCAGGTGAGCGGGGCGGCTGGGCCGCGGGCAGCCCGAGGCAGAAACTGCTCCTGGTGGCACCCAGCGGGCATCGAGCGTGTCCTTGAAGGCTGGTCTCTGGAGTGGCTGACCTGCCCAGCCGGCCTTGCTGGTGGATGACACTGAGGCCAGGAGCCCCCAGGGTTCTAGATGCCTCTGGCCTCTGTGACATCGTCCTGTGACATCTTGTCCCCAGGAGCCCCGAGTTGCCTAGGGATGTGGCCCGGACAGAATTCCTGGGTTTCTGACCCGGGGGCCTGAGCGGCCTTGGAGAAAACCTGTGGAAGGCTCAGAGCGTCCCGGGCTCCTGGACCCCCTAACGTGGCTACAGCGTGGGCTGGTGGCCCCCAGGGGCATGGATCTGGCATTAGAACTCTCTCTCCGGAGCCTCCCAGAGACCCACCAAGGAAGGTGCCAATGTCACCCCCTTTTCAGATACCCAGAAGGATCCAGACTTGTTCATGACACCCTCTCCCCATGAGGTCGGTTCTCAAACCCAAATTCCAAACTTCCTCCCTCTCTCCCCCTCTATACCCTCTGCTTCAGCCACAGGGGCCTCCTCACCGCCGCTGCTGTTCCAACACGCCGGGCACGGTCCTGCCCCAGGGCCTTTGCACAGGCTGTGCCCGCTGCCTACAGTGCCTCTCACCTGGGGCTGGCTCTTTCTCAGGACTTGGGTCTGAGTTCAGAGGTCCTTAGAGTTTAACTAGATTTGATTGAGGGGGGGGGGGGAAGGTGCCCCGGGCAGGGTGGAGTAGGCAGGAGCAGATGGTCCTTACCCCACTGCCCGGAATGCCTTCAGTCCTGCGCCAGCTTTATTCTCCCACCTCGGTGCCTGCGCTCCAGCCTGGTCCCCAGCTGTGTCCCCGCGCACTCAGCCGGAGCCATGCTGTCAGCCCCATGTCCTCCCTACCGCTCACCCCCCAAACCCGCTCCCTCCCCGAGTCTGCCTCCCACCGGGCCAGGCAGCCTGCTCAAGTCTGGATGGCTGGTTCTGCCATTCGCAAGCTGTGTGACACCAGGTAAATCACTCAGCCTCTCTGGGCCCCAGGTTCCAGATCTGTAAACTGAGCATAATGACGGGGAACCTATCACACAAGACGGGTGGTGCGAGTGGTGAATGAGACAAAGCGCACTCAGCGCTCAGCACTGGGTCTGACCTCATCCCTCTCCCAGACCTGTCCTGCCTCTGCTTTGAAATCTTTCTAGTCAGATCTTTCCCTGGTCTCTCCCCCCCCCCCCGGGGCCCTCCAGAGGAAGTCCACGCTCCTCTCTGGGCCCACAAGTCCCCCCCGCCCCCGGCCACTCACCAAGGTCAGGACCCTGCCAATCTCTTAAGTCCAGGGCTCTCCGACGCTCCCAAGGCATCCCGATTCCTGGACCTCTAGGGCCTGGGCGATGCTGCGCGCCATGCCCCGAAGGCCACGCTGCCCCCTCGTGGCATTTGGCCAGGCTGCTTGCTCTTAGGATCCCTGGGCCGCCCCCTGCCTCCCAGGGCAGCCCTCAGCCAGCGACAGAGGGGAGACAGGGACACCCGGGGCAGCCGTGTGGTGACAGATGCAGACACAGAGTGATGTGTCCACAAGCCAAGGGTCACCGTAGCCACAGCAGAACCCGGGGGGGGGACACGGGACAGCGTCCCTGGGAGCCCCGGGGGGGGGGCACGGGACAGCATCCCTGGGAGCCCGGGGTGGGGCACCCTGCTGACGCCAGGCCTGGCAGCCGGCCCCGGGGGGGGTGACACGTGGTTACCGCAGCCCTAGGACAGGAATGGCCCCTGGAGTCCTTGTCCCCAACAAGGCAAGATGTCCTCACTGAGCATGGAGGGTGCGGAGGGGTGGACTGTCAGAGGGCACAGAACAGCGCGCTGGGAATGTGAGGAGAGTGAGAAGGTCCTGGGGGGGGCGGGGAGGAGAAGAGAGGCTTGCGTGGGTGACGTCACCCCCACGATGCCCTCCCCGCTGGGATCGTTCCCAAAAGTCCCTCGGTGCCCTTGCCTTTCACGTCATTCAAGCAGCCGCCAGTTTCCCTAAGGGACAGGTCCCTGTCCCCGCTGGGACTTTAAAACATCGTTTTGTTTTTGGAGTCTGCATTTTGCAGATCCCGTCTCCCCGTGGCAAGAAATGGGGGCTTTTTGTGACTCACAAAAAGTTGTTAAAGAAAGACGACAGGGGAGCCGATATCCAGGGAGCGTTTGGATGGATGGCGGTGGGGGAAAGGGTGGGGAAAGCGGGTCTCCAAAGAGCGCAGGAGAGTGGGGCGTCCGGGTCTCCTGGGGGCCTCTTGTGACAAAGTGCCGCAAGCTGGGTGGCCGAGAACATCAGGAGTTAACGTTTTCAAAGGTTCCGGACACCAGAAGTCCAAGGTCAAAGGGTCGGCGGCATGGCCCTCCTCCTGAAGGCTCCTCTGGCTTCTGGAACCTGCTCGGCCCACATGCAGATAAGCCAGCAAATTAACACCCCGGGGGGCCGGCCCGGGACCCATGACTGGGGGGCACTGGACAAACAGCCCATCTCGCCCACTTCTCGCCTGAAATGACTGTGGGGTGCCCGACCGTCACCACCTCCAGGAGGACCTCCGTGGGGCTGAGCTCCGGCTGCTCTCGTGACAACGTGCTTGCCGCTGGTGCTTCCTTCCCCAGATGCCTTCCCTTTCCTGTCTCCCACCCCCCAGCCCCCTCCCAGGGTTTTCTGAAATCATTGCCAAAAAAAATAATGTCTACCCACATTCTTGTCTCGGGGTGCTGCTTCTGGGGAAGCCAAAACTAAGACCTTGGCTGAGAAGAGGGGCAGCACCTAAGAAAACAGAACAGAGACCAGACAGGTCCTGAAAACAGCATCTGGACGCCTGGATCTAGCTGAGCCTGAAGGCTGGCTGATCAACACCTCTTCCCCTGTTAGATGAACGAATATATTCCCTTTTTCTGCTTGGTGGGGGGGTCTATCCCCAAAGAACTAACCTCACAGGGGACTGGGGAGGCTTCCAGAACCTCAGGCCAGAAGGGACACTAGGCACAGTTGCAAGCCTGACTTTCTTTCTCTCCTTCACCCACATCTCCTTCCCCAAATGTACGTAGGGGGAGCCTCAGCAGTGCTGGCCCGGACACGCTGAGGCTGAGGCTGTGTCGCTCCTCAGACTATTAGACACAAAACACAGGTCAGCTAGGGCAGTGGGATCAGCGTCCTGTGGTCCCCAATTTCCTGGAGCTCAAGGTCTGGTCTCCCTCCCTCCTCCCACGGACCCACGTCCTGCTACATTCCGTGTTAGACTTGCCTGGACATGGGTGGGTGCGCAGTACGCGCACACGCCTCTGATAGGGTTGCAATTCAGGAGGCCACGTGGCTCCCGGGGGCTGGGGCTGGGACCCGGAGGCGGATCTGGAGGAGAGCCAGGGGTCAGGGGTCAAATGCCAGTGAACTGTCGACCCACAGCCCCCCCGGGACCCCTCTGTCTCTCTGTGTCTCCCCTCTGTGCATTTCTATTCCTGGTTCATCTCTTTTTTTTTTTTTTTATTTTTTTTAATGTTTTATTTATTTCTAGGAGAGAGAGAGAGAGAGACAGCGTGAGCAGGGGAGGGTCAGAGAGAGAGGGAGTCACAGACTAGAACAGGCTCCAGGCTCTGAGCTGGCAGTCAGCACAGAGCCTGACGCGGGGCTCGAACCCACGAACCGTGAGATCATGACCTAAGCGAAAGTCGGACGCTTAACCGACTAAGCCACCCAGGCGCCCCAATTCCTGGCTCATCTCTGACTGTCTCCCTCCCTCCTTCTCCATCTTTCAGTTCTGTGTGAGCCCCTCTGTCTCTGTGTCCGTATCTCCGCTGTCTGACTCTGCTGTCCGTCTCTGTGTCTGTGTCTGTCTCCCCCTGGGTCCCTGCGTCCCCGGCTCCTTTTGTGTTTCTCTCTGACTTGATCTCTCGCCTGACGTGTTTCTTTCCATGTTCCTCCGTGTCCGTCTCTCTGTGTCCCTCCCTCTGCCCCCCACTCCCCAGCCCTACACCTGGCCCGCAGGCTGATTTTGTCAGCCTGAAGGCACACACCTCTTTGGGCCCAGACGAGCCTGATGCGGTGAAGGAAGGGCCAGCGTGGCCCTCGCTGGCTGAGCGAGCACGGCCTCCCGCGGCCATAACGCGCGGGGACGGATACAGAATCCACAGGTGCTTTCCGAACACGCTTACCCCTGGACCCCCCACTGCCCTTTGCACTTGGACCTTTCCCCGTGCCTCCTGGGAGGAAGCCAGCACGCAGAAAGGGCACAATGCTTCCCAAGTGCCACAGCCAAGAAGGGGCTGGGCCACCCGCTCCACCCCTGCCCTGCACCGCCCCCGCCCCTGCCCTGCCCGCCACAGCTCAGGGCCTTGCTGTCAGAGGCCAGGCTCCTTCGTCTTCCTCCCTTTCCTGCTCTCTGTGACGTAACTGAACTTGTGGAGACAGAAGACGTGTCTGGGAAGGAGGGGGCGACAGTGACCAAGACAAAACCCCTGACCTTACGGAGATTCTGTTCTAGCTGAGGAGGGAAGGCAGCCAAGCGACGAATTAACCAAATGAATAAACCGGCCATCAGGTGAAATAATTTCAGGGTGTGAAATGCAGCAAAGGAAATGAAAGTAGGGGCAGCGTTAGGTGGGGGGTTCAAGGAAGGTCTCCCCAATGCAGGCACATTTGAAGGAAGCCCAAAGAGAGGGAAGAACTTTGCTTCTAGAACATTCTCGGGGTGCCACCAAATCACACTCCAGCAAGTCGACCTGGGTTTTGCCGGTCGGCGTCATTTCATTTTGTTCATCTGTTCACCCCATGTGTGCTGGAAGCCCACCATGTGCGAGTCCCTGGGCTGGGCGCTGGGGACACAGAAGTGACCGCCGTCCAGGGGCTCTGTCCAGTGGAGGAGGAAAACGTCCCAACAAATGAATGGGCATATTTCACACAGCAGTAAGTCCCACAACAGAAGTAAGACAACGAAGAGACGAGATCAAGTGCCTGAGAGTCAAGGTCACCGCACACCTGCCAGGCGAGGTTCGCGGACCAGCGGGTGTTTGCTCGGCACCAAAGCAGCCCTCCCGAGATACGTACTAACTTGAAAAGTAAAACGATACCCTTCCAGTGGGGGAACCCCGGCGGACCCCGTGGGAACCACAGGATCAAGGTTAACCTCCCCGGGGAGGAGACGCGTCAGCTTCGGGCAGTGGCTGGTCTCCCGCACTGAGGAGGACGCGGCGTCCCCTCCGTGGGATCTGGGCCAAAGTGCAGGACCCGGCCTGCTCGCCCCAGTGTCAGATGGATCCGACGGAGGGGGGGTGCACAAAACTCCTCCAAAGTGTCAAGGTCGTGGACGGTGAGGTGAGACCCAGGAGCCGTCCCAGGGTGGAGGGGCCCGGGGAGATGGGTCCACAAAATACGGCACATGGCTCTGGGCGGGGTCCCCGGCCAGGAAGAGGACTTGGTGGGAAACCCTTGGGGAAGTGGGTCAAACCCGAATAAGGTCTGTGAGTCTGTTAGCAACATTGTACCCACGTTAATTTCCGGGGTTGGATCATCCTACCCGGTTATGTAAAGTGTCATCGCTAAGGAGAGGTGGGTGGAGGGTGTACGGAAGAGGGAGGAGGGGGGAGGGGGAGGCGAGGAGGAGAAAGTCTTTCCAGCAGCACAGGGGGCTGGGGGGGACGGGGGCACCCAGAAAGGTCACCCATGGCATCAGCCACAGGGCCCCTGAGTTGCCCTGACCGATACGCCAGCCTCCAGCTACCCCCGGCTATTTAAATTCATTTCAATGAAAGTGACATCAAACAACTCAGTTCCTCACTCACATGCGCCACGATTCAAGTGCTCCATAACCAAGGGCGAGTGGCCACGGTGTTGGGCCGCCCAGGTCTAGAACATTCCATCATCAACAAAACCTTCTATTGGGCAGAGTCCTGCGCTGGAAAATGTTAAGCAAGAAGAAGGGACACAATCTGATTGAGGCTCGAGGAAAACCCATGTGGCTGCTGAGGAAAAGCAGCCAGTTGGGGGTTAAAAACGGAAACTGGGAGCCTGGGGAGGTCGCGGGGGGCACGCATCTGGGCTGGACGTAACAGAGGCTCGGACCTGCGCACTAGCAGGTAGGGGTCGACCAAAGCCGTCTGGTCACGGGGGAGCCGCGGGACTTTGAAGGTAAGAGGAGGAAGGGAGGGGAGTCAGGACGCTGCCGTGAGCCCCGCCTGGAAACAGGATGGCCGTCCCCAGGAAGGGGACCCTGGAGAAGACACCAGTTGGGGGACGGACACTGAGTTTCGTCTGGGCCCTGCTGGGCCTGAGAGATCAGGGGGAACCCCAGGGGCAGCTGGCCTCCAGTGGCAGAGGCCTGGGCAGACGCGGGGATCTGGGCCCGCTGGCGCCCGCCGGGCCGTGATGTAACGTGTAGGGCGGAAGCGGAGCCGCGTCCCCGGGCTCGAAGGCACAGCTTGCCTAAATGCTAACAAGTTTTGCCTCCAAATGGTGACGGGGTGTGCGTGTGTGTATGTGTGTATTTAATTCTGGAATGAATTTAATTCTAATTCCGCCGACTTTGGGGATGGGAAACAGCTGTCTTAATGAGTTAAACAGTGGGTTTAAAATAGCGAGCATCTGTTCGCCGTCTGAGCCAGCACCCGCCAAGGCCACTCCAAGGCTCCGCGCTCACGGCTCAGGGGCTCTGACTGCGGCTCTGGGGACGGCAGGGAACACGGCCTGGGATGTGGATTCAAATCCGGGCCCACCACCAGGCAGGCCACCTCCCCCCACCCCAGGGGCTTCTGCTGCTGTATTTGTATGAAGGGGGCGGTGTGCCCACCGCCCTGAGCTGGCCTCCCGTGGGGTGGCAGACTGTGAGCACACCCCCCTGGCCGTGCAGCCCAAATCACCCTGTGCCTCAGTGTCCTCGTCTGTAAATGGAGATGACGGTTCCTAATGCAGGGAGTTGGGGGGATAAAGTTGAGATGAGCTACACCAGATTAAATGCGTGGCTGGAACAGTGCCTGATACACAGTAAATAAGTAAATAAATATATAATAGGATTTCAAACAGCAAAGAGGGCTATAGGAGAGAAAATAACAGGCCGCTGGGTGCCACAGAGAGGCCTGGGTGGGGCTGACTTGGATGGGGAAGTCAGGGAGGTGAGTGGTCCAGGCAGAGAGAACAGCAGGTGCAAAGGCCCTGGGGCAGGACCATGTTTGGAGACATCGTGAACAAGGAGGCCAGTGTGGCTGGAACAGAAGGAGCAGAGCCAGAATTCAGAACAGGCTTCGGTTGCATTAAAGGGGTTTAAGCTTTATCCCAAAGGCACTAGGGAGCCACTGCAGGTTTCAGGCAGAGGAGGAGTGAATTGGATTTGGAGCCAGACTTATGGCTCCCATCTGGGCTTCTGTGTACATTTATTGAGCACCTACCAGACACCAGGGCCTCGTGGGATAACACCATGTAGAATTAGACTTGCTCACGGCCAAGCTGAGAGAAAGGGAGCTATTGGATACGCCCACGGGCTTCCATTCACAGCTCGGGGTGGCGCAGATGCTCTGGGCAGAGACAGCCCTGGGTCTGAGTCCCAGCTCGGCCACCGTCCTGCGGGTCCCCTTCTGGTCACTGAGTTGTCTCAGGGGTGGAACCAGACCTCCGCCTAGACTTTCACACACACGGCCATCAAATTTCAAATGCTCGGCGCTCATCTCTTAAAAAGTGGCCCACGTACCAACCATATGACCCAGGGACTCCACCCCGGGGTTTACCCAGCAGACAGAGCCCCATCCACACAAACACATAGACCCTCTTGTTCAGGGCAGCAGGATTCCTGTTTGTTTGTTTTTAAGGAGAGTTTTTAAAAAAATATATTTGTTCAGTTTTGAGAGAGACGGAGAGAGCACGTGTAAGCAGGTGAGTGAGAGAGACAGCGGGAGACAGAGAATCCAAAGCAGGCTCCGAGCTCTGGGCGCACAGCCTGATGCAGGCCTCGAACCTACGAACTGTGAGATCATGACCTGAGTGGAAGTCTGTCGCCCAATCGACTGAGCCCCAGGGCGCCCCAGGAGTGGCAGTATATCTGACAGCCCAAACCTAAACCCACCCAAAGGTCCTCCAACAGGTGGGTGGTTCATGCAGACCCTGGAACATTCCTCAGCCATAAAAAGACACCAAGCCCGGAGACGCACAACACGGACGAACCTCAAAACCATTACGCTGGGCCAAGGAGCCCACGCAAAAGGCGCCCTCCTCTACGACAGCTAGAAAATGCAAACTCACTTATAATGACCCAAAGCAGATAGGCAGCTGCCTAGAGAGGGGTGCCGGTGGGGGTGGGGCAGCGCAGAGGATCTCCTGGCGGGGGGAGGACCAAGGGAACTTTAGAGGGACGGAGTGAAGGACGCGTTCACTGGCCCGATGGTTTTGCGTGGTGGGGGGAGCGGTGCGCATGCGCGCATGCACGCGCGCGCTCAGGCGCCAGAGACTCGGTCCAAGTGCAAACGTCCAATGTTGGCAAGTTATTGCGAGGAAAGCTGTAGAAACGAAATGAAGTAACTACCAAAGAGTCACCTAGCTCAGCACCCAGGGTGCTGGGCGCTCCGGCTGCGCTGCAGAATGGCCCCAGCGGTGACCGGGCGTGGGGGTGGGGGGCAGGGCATCCAAGGAGCAGCTGGCCAGGGCCACGAACTTGAACTTGCCCCTAGTCCTCCCCCTCGGCGCCCCCTCGGCGCGGAGGAGCCTGGGCCTCGCCAGCCTGCGCCTCACCCGGGCCGCTGCAAGTAATTTCTTACCGCGCGGTTCTCTGCCAACGAGACACAAGATTAATTACAGCCACACTGGGCACCACCTAAATATTTCACAGATCTGCGTGCGCGCGCACGCACTCACACGCAGCCCGCGGGCTCGCGCTTTTTTTTTTTTTTTTTTTTGCTTTTCCTTAAACGGGGCAGCAAGTAGACAAATAGGGAGACTCCCCACCCCACCGCTCTTCCGTCCTGCGCCTTTCTTTCCTTCCCCACCCCCATCAGGGGTGCTCCAGGGAACGGGGACCCTTCTTAGGGCCCCCTGAAGGGCTCAGCTCCCCCCACCTGACCCTGCGCAAGGCGGCCGCAGTGCTGGGAGAATGGAAGAGGAAGCAGGGCGTCTGGGCCATGACCTTGCTCTTGGGGAAAACTGGCGGCCCCGTGTCGTTAGGGAAAATGGCCAAGAGCCCCCTCCCCCTTCGCAAAGGGCCGGTCCACGTGCATGTCTTCACGCGACAGACGTTCCCTGGGGTTCCGAGTGTGACAGGTCAGCGAGCAGACGGGAGCAGAGAGACCCCGGGCCAGCTGAGCCCCCTCAGCTCCTCGGCTGTGTAACCTTGAGTTGGTACCTTCCCCTCTCTGGGTCTTGGGTTCCCCGTGTGCAAAATGGAGAGGATGACAGCTCTCTATGCCCCAGGGCGGCTGTGAGGCCGAAATTAGATCTAAAATTCTTATAAAGTCCTCAGCGTGCAACAAAATACCACATTTGAGGTGCAGTCATTGTCGCTACGGCGAGGGAGGGATCAGTGCTGTTTGTTGAGCTCCGGGCCCCGTCCCGGGGGCTGGAAATGGAACAGCAAAGGAGACCGCGCAGCTCGTACGCCCACCCCGAGCCCAGACGCCACTTCTTCCCCCGTCCTTGCACTTTACATGCGGAGGCTCACAGGCACTCGGTGCAGGACGGGGACAAGGGAACTCAGAGACACCCCAGCGATCTCAGCGCCTCTTCTTTGTGCTGATGGGGAAACTGATGCCCCGTGAGGGGGCAGGGAGGGCTCCAGCCCTCAGTCTCAAGAGGGGCTCCGCGCACTCCCAGTCGAGTCCCTGCCTGTCCCGGGCCCTGTAGCCGCGCGAGCTGCCTGCCTGCCTGCAATTTAACAAATGTGACAGTGTCTTGGCTGCAATGCCACAGCCTGAGCCCGTGGCGTCTGCAGGACTGTCCCCTCCCACTCCGGGTCTGAGTGATGGACGGAGGGCGCGAGAGGGCGCGAGAGGCAGGCAGTCGCTGTTTGCAGAGCCCAGCGGTCCAAGTGCTTCTGCAGACATAGGGACAGCTAGGGACTCTCGCCGTCCCAAGGAGGGACAGATCGGGGCCTCACTAGACTGCTGTGCAAACTGAGGCTCCGAGGACAGACACTAAGTCGTCCTGGTCACATGCGTATTCCTCTGGGTCCCCCTGGGCTGGGGGGCTGCAAACAAGCAGCCTGAGACAGACCTGGGCCTGCCTTCTTGGGGCTCATGTCCTGTGGGGAGGATGCGCAACGAGCAGGAAACACTATAAATGGTTGTGTGATGTGCTGGTAATAAATGCTACGGGGAAAGGGGAGCAGGGAGAGGGGATGAGGCCGCACTGAAGAGGGGACATCTGAGCAGACACCTGAGGGAGGTCAGAAAAGGAGCCAGGTGAGTATCAGGAGGAAGGGCGTTGCAGGCAGAGGGCCCACCCATGCAAAGGTCCTGGGGCAGAAGTGGGTCTGGTGTGTTGCAGAAACAGCAAGGAGGCCAGTGTGGCAGAAGCAGTGTGAATAAAGGGGAGAGAGTGGGGAGGGGAGGGCAGGAAGGGGGCGGGGGGGGCGTGCAGGCCGGGGACAGGAGCAGGTCTTGTAGAGCCATGGGGACTGCAGGGGAAACTTGGGCTTTTCCCCCAGGAAGGTGGGAGCCCTGGAGGGCTGCTGGCAGAGGAGGGGGAGAGGTGACCTGACTCGAGTGCTCATGGGCACCCTCTGGTGGCCACTTCGGGGAGGGCTGACCTTGGGGGTCACTGCAGGTGCCTCCTTCTCCCAACAGCTTTCTATCAGTCGATCAAAGTGGAGGAGGGGGCAGATTTAGCACAGGCGGTCTGGGAAGAAACCTCTAAAGAGGTGTGCTTTGGGCTCCAGGTGGGCAGGAGGCCACCGTAGAAAGATCTAGGGTAGGAAAGGGCACACCAGGCAGAGGGCACAGCCAGAGCAAAGGCACTGAGGCAGGAACAAGCTTGGACTGTGTGGCGAAGCCTCAAGATGGAATGAGATGGGAGGGGACACGAGAGAAGGGCTCGGATCCTGATGACGCAGAGCCCTGGGGGCCCCAGGGAGAAGTTTTGGTTTTAGTTGAAGGCCATGGGGAGCCATGGGAAGGCTTTCAGCAAGGGAGGCAGAAAAATATTCCCGAAAAGATATCTTTGCCCAAATCCTTGGAACCCGTGGATACGGCACCTTTCCACCCAAATTTAGGCCTGGAATATGACCTTCTTCGCACATGGGGTCTGCAGATGTCATTAGTTAGGGGTCCCGCATGGAATCCTCTGCGTCCAGAGTGAGCCCTGAATCCACTGACTGGTGTCCGTGTAAGGAGAGGAGAAAACACAGAGACAAGGCTCCCAGATGTGTCTCCTCAGATCAGAGCTTTCGTCTGGGTTTTTAAATTAGTTGGCAATCTCCGACCTGGAAGTTTCGTGCAAGAATCGGGGCCTGCTGTGAAGGATGACGAAATTGAGGGGCGCCTGGGGGGCTCAGTCAATTCAAGCGTCCGACTTCGGCTCAGGTCATGATCCCACGGTTTGTGGGTTCAAGCCCCACGTCGGGCTCTGTGCTGACAGCTCAGAGCCTGGAGCCTGCTTCGGATTCTGTGTCTCCCTCTCTCTCTGCTTCTTCCCCACTTGTGCTCTCTCTATATAAAAAAAAAGGAATGACAAAATCTGGCCACGCTGATCCCACATTTTCTCGTGACACCAACAGGCTGGTGTTGAGAGGTACCACCCCCTTTCATTGAGACATGGACCTCGGTCCCCCAGAGCCCACTCAGCCTGTTGAGAAGCATCAGCACCCCTCACGCTGACCCAGGAGCCCTCCTCTGGTTTAAAAGTGTTAATACTAGTTTGGCGGCTCCTCGGTAAGTTACCCGTCAAATTACCATATGACCCAGCAATTCCGCTCCTGGGGACACACCCAGCCTTGCACACGGATGCTCACGGCAGCATCATTTACACCAAGCAACCTGAATGTCCATCTACTGATGACCTGATACAGAAACACGGTCCATCACACACTGGAATATTATTTAGCCGCAAACAGGAGTGAGGCGCCCACACCCGCCACCCCACGGACGGACTCTGAACACACGACGCTCAGGGAGGGAACCAGACACGAGAGGCCACGCGTGTGTGAGTCTCCGTGTGTGAAACGTCCAGAACAGGCTCCTCCACGGCTGGGAAGGGGGCTCGTGGGGGTGGGGGCTGGGGGAGGGGCTGGGGGGGTGACTGCTGATGGGGACAGGGTTAACCTTGGTGTGATGGACTGTTCTAGAACTAGATAGAGGTGGTAATTGCACAATGTGTGAACGTACTAAATGCCACCAATGGTATAATTTATGTATATTTCACCACAATAGAAAATTATTTTAAAATGTAAAAAGGGGGTGCCTGCGTGGTTTAGTCAGTTAAGTGTCCAACTCGTGGTTTTGGCTCAGGTCATGATCTCGTGGCTCATGAGCTCGAGCCCTGTGTTGGGCTCTGTGCTGACAGCGCTCTGGTTAGGATTCTCTCTCTCTCTCCCTCTCTGCCCCGACTTCACTCACCTGTGCTCTGTCTCTCTAAATAAATAAATAAACTTTTAAAAATAAAAATAAAAAACGTAAAAAAGTGGAGCGCCTCGGTGGCTCGGCCGGTTAAACATCCAACTCCTGGTCCTTGCACAGGTCTTGATCTCAGGGTCGTGAGTTCAAACCCCGCACTGGGTTCTACACTAGATGTGGAGCCTACTTAAAAAATAAACCTATGTAAAAGAAGTGATATTTGTGGGTCCTGAGTTTCCTTTTGGGGTGATGAAAGTGGTTTGGAACTAGAGAGAAGTAGGGCTGATGTATCCCACTGGACTGGTTAATTTCCTGTTCCGGTTAATTTCCCGGTACCTTTGTGAATTTCACCTGGATTAAGAAAATAAAAAGGAATAGTGAAACCAAACAAAATAAAACTGCCGCAAAAACCCCCTTGCGTTGGGCGAACCCACTGACAAGCTGGTGCAAATGCTTCCACAACTTTCTCCTGCCATGTCATTCTTCTGCAGCTTCCTCTTGCCCTGGCCCACGAACCCCAGTCATCAGTCCACACTGGTTCACAGAGCCGACCCCAAACTTTACGGTGTATCTGCTCGCGTCACACTTCCCCTTTATGCAGGTAGCAGGGGCTGCCCCACCCCCACCTGGTGGTGGGCTTATTTCTGGTGGTTTCCAGTTATTTGCATGTCACAGGTGAACAGGTCTCACTGTGGCTGTAGAATGCGGGTAGAGGGCAAGTTTGGTTTACTTTGAGGTTCACTGAATGCCGCAGACATCTCCGACTGTCCCCAAATGCTTGCACCATGCTCTCCTCCCCTCTTCCAAATCCTCCCAGGGCTCCCCTAGGGCCCCGGGAATAAACCCTGAAATCCTCCCTATGGCCCTGCATGACCTGCCCGTCTCCTCCCTCTGCTCCAGCCACGTGAGCTCCTCACTGTTTCTCTTTCTTGTCAGGCACGCTCCTGCCCCAGGGCATTTGCACAAGCTGTCCTTGCTGCCTGGCTTTCTCTTGCCACGCACCCTGTTCTTCAGGCAGACTCCTCATTTTGCAAACCACAGCTCCAAGGTGGGGGTGTCTGAGTGAGAATGTGCGGCTGGCCAAGGGGAGAAGCCAGGTAGAGGCCGGAGAGGAGGGGCTGGGGAGCTGGGCCTGGGCCCCGGTGAAGGGGGAGAGGAGGCTGGAGGCCGAAAGGTCTGCTGGGCTGGGGGTGGGGGACAGCTGGCCCCTGTTGTGCGGACCCCCCCCACCCCCTCCCACCGCACTAGCTCTCACACATCAACACTCGCTAGGGATGCGGGAAATATTTTCTCTCCGGCTGACACTTTTGGCAAAATACAATCGCTCCAGCTTTTTCCTGTGCAAAAAACATGTCCATCAAAACCGTCCCCGCGGTGCCTGTAGGAAAAGGAGGCCGCTGGATGTGGTCCGGGGACGGCAGGAAGGGCTCCCGGGAGAGGGGGGCGCAGCTGCCTGAGCAGCCGGGGCCCTCTCTGCGCTTGGAGGGCGACAGAAAAACAGTAAGAACAGTCGTGCAAACGGTGGCTGCTCACTGAGCACTCGGCCAGAGCCAGATGCGCTCCTATCCGCCGGCGCCGCGTGCCTGCACAATGATTATTGTTCAGATTTTTCAGATTCAGAAGTGGAGCCCAGAGAAGGGAAGACACATCCCCAAGGTCACACAGCAGAGCCAAGAATTGAAGCCAGACCGTACTTTACTCCCCCAGAGATGCCTGGACGAGCTCCTTCCCAGACGAGAGAGGGGAGGAAAGACAAGAGAGGCTGAGGGATCAGCACATGCAAGGGCTTCAAGCAGGGTCTGACCAACAGCTCAGGTGTGTCCAGCAGCCCTCAATTAAATCAGTCTGTGCCGATGTGGAGCCCAGGATATGGGGTATTCTTGGCGTCCCCTTCTTCGACTGCCTCCATTGTCCCTGTCACATCCTGGTCCTCACAGGCCCCTGAGCCAGGGGTGAGTGTGGCGGCACAGCTGTGCAACCTGAAGCAAGTTGCTTAACCTCTCTGTGCAGCAGTTTCCCTGTTGGTTAAAATAGAAAACCATAAATCTCCACCTCCCCATTAGGACAGTTAATGTTCCAAAAACACTTTGGACAAGGCCTGGCACACGTAGGTGCTTCGCCGCGTGGGGTGTAATTAGATAAGTGACTCCTGACCAGGATTGCCCCCCCCCCGGGGGCGTCTTCCTTCTCCCCACCCACCCAGCCCCAGGAAAGTTCCGACCTCTAGAAAGGCCACGGGAAGATGGCTCTGGTCCTGGAGTCCCAGCTGCTGCCTGTTCTCATGGCAAAGGACCGACTTTTCTAGAACCTCGCCCCTCCCCCCAGTTTCCATCCGGAGCCAGCACCGCCGCATAAATCCCGCTTTACGGCTGTTATTGACGGGGAGCGGAGAGAGCAGCCCCAGCAAGGCCCAATTAATTTTCCCGTCTGGCGTCTGTGCACCGGGTGAATTTCTGAGCTCCTGGAGGGAGGGGACAGAGCGAGCTGGGGACAGGCCAGGCTGAGGACAAGGTCGTGGTCAGGCAGGGACATTCCAGACCCCTGTCCTAGCAGCACTGCTCAGGGAGTCCCAGATGCCGAACGCCATGCCCTTCTCTGGAGTCAGGGCTCCAAATCCTGAGTCCAGGGCAGGGTTTGCAATTTTTAATTAGGATAAAAGCGAGAGTTTCACTGCAGAGACATTTGTGCGAGTAACACAAAGGAAGCAAAAGAGGGAAGAAGAGCTTGCCAGCAGTGGGAACAGCCAATGCAAAGGTCCTGGGGCAGGACCCTGCTACCATGTTGCGGGATCTGGAGGCGGCACGGGTGTGGCCAGAACAGAGTGATGGAGGGGGAGGGGGGAGGGGGGGAGGGAAGGAATGGGGCAGGTCATGCAGGGGCTCCTGGGCCTCAGAGAGGACTTCAGCTTTTTAAAAAAAATTTTTTTTAATGTTTTATTTATTTCTGAGAGAGAGACAGCACGAGCAGGGGAGGGTCAGAGAGAGAGAGAGAGAGACACAGAACCTAAAGCAGATTACAGGTTCCAAGCTGTCAGCACAGAGCCTGACGCGGGGCTCAAATCCATGAACTGTGAGATCACGACCTGAGACGAAGTCGGACGCTTAACCCAGGCGCCCATGAGAGGACTTCAGCTTTTAACGGAGGAAGGTGGGAGCCCAGGAGGGCTGTGCGCAGAGGAG
Organism: Hyaena hyaena; assembly: GCF_003009895.1. Classification (NCBI taxonomy): domain Eukaryota; kingdom Metazoa; phylum Chordata; class Mammalia; order Carnivora; family Hyaenidae; genus Hyaena; species Hyaena hyaena. Next base: position 241,188 of record NW_024080931.1, on the reverse strand, counting down.
GGAGGGACAGGACTCGGGAGCTCACGGGGCGCCCTCTGGCGGTTGTGAGGAGAACAATTCGGAGATCCACAGTGGAAAAACCCAGCTACTAAATCCCCCCATTTCCGGGGACCCCCACGCTGTGAGACCAAGGCCTCCCCTCTCTTTAGAAGGAACATTAGCGCACGTGAAGAGGCGTTAGAACGCTCCTGATGGACTTTCTGGAATAATAGGAATGCCGTGTATCTGTTCTGGCCAACACGGAAGCCATCGGGCTTCTGAGCACTTAAACGGTGTCAAGAGCGAACTTGTAGCTGCCGTTCAGAATTATTTAACTTTCCCATTAATTTTTAAAAATTGTCATAAAAGAGCGCCTGCGGGGCTCAGTCAGTTAAGTTTCCGACTTTTGATTTCATCTCAAGTCAGGGGCTCACGGTTATGAGATCAAGCTCCGCAGCAGGCTCTGAGCTGGGTGTGGAGCCAGCTTGGGATTCCCCAGCCACCCGCCCTCTCTCCCTCTGCCCCTTCCCACCTCTTAAAAAACTGTGATAAAATACATTAAAAATTCACCATTTTGGGGCGCCTGGGTGGCTTAGTCGGTTAAGCGTCCGACTTTCGCTTAGGTCATGATCTCGCGGTTCGTGGGTTCGAGCCCCGCGTCGGGCTCTGTGCTGACTGCCAGCTCAGAGCCTGGAGCCTGTTTCAGTCTGTGACTCCCTCTCTCTCTGACCCTCCCCTGCTCACGCTGTCTCTCTCTCTCCTAGAAATAAATAAAAATATTAAAAAAAAAAAATTCACCATTTCAACCACTTGTAGGGCGCACAGCTCAGCGGCACCAAGGACACCCACACTGTCGTGCAGCCGCCCCACCATCCGTCTCCAGAACCTTCCATCTCCCCAGACCGAGACTCTGTCCCCATGAGGCACGGACTCCCCGCCCCCCGCCCCATCCCCAGCTCCCTCCATCCACGCTCTGTCTCTGCAAACAGGATTCCTCTGGGGACTTCTTGCGAGTGGGGTCACGCAGGACGTGTCCTTCTGTGTCTGGCTTATTTCAATGACGATGATGTCCTCAAGTTCATGCACGTTGTAACATGTGTCAGGATTTCCGTCCTTCTTAAGGCTAACATTCCATTGTGTGGATGGACCACTCTGCCGATGGACACTTGGGTTGTGTCCACCTTCTGGCCATCGTGAGCATCCTGCTGCCGGCAGCGGGTGTACAGATATCTGGCCGAGTCCCTGCTTTCAATCAAATTTGACTTAGTTTTTTAATGTTCATTTATTTATTTTGAGAGAGAAAGAGAGCGTGTGAGCTCCAGTTGGGGAAGGGCAGAGACAGAGAGCATCCCACGCAGGATCCACACTGTCGGCGCAGAGCCTGACATGGGGCTTGATCTCGTGAACCACAAAATCATGAACTGAGCCTAAATCGAGAGTCTATTGCTTAACCAACTGAGCCATCCAGGTGCCCCAGACTTCCTATAGTTTTAATTAATTTAAATTTAAAGAGCCACATGTAGCTACTGTACCGTATGGGACAGTGTGCTTCTAGAAGGACTGAAAGAGAGGGGCGCCTGAGCAGCTCAGTCAGTTAAGCATCCGACTTCGGCTCAGGTCACGATCTCGCGGTTTGTCGGTTCAAGCCCTGTGTTGGGCTCCGTGCTGACAGCTCAGAGCCTGGAGCCTGCTTCGGATTCTGTGTCTCCCTATACTTACCCTGCAGGGGAGATACCATGATCACAGATTCTGTGTCTCCCTCTTTCTCTGCCCCTCCCTCGCTTGCTCTCTCTCTCTCAAAATAATAAATAAGCATTAAAAAGAATTTCTAAAAAAGTTTTAGAAGGATTTAAAGAGAATTGAAGAGAATATATGTTCCCTTTCTTTGTGTATGTAATACCCCATCTGAGCCAACAAACGGTGTCTTAGAAGCCACCTCCACCTACTAGCATCTCACACTATCACCTGTCCAGCATGGACACAGTCCAAGGGCTTTGAAGACAGTGGAATTTTATTTCCCCTTCCCAGGACAAGTAGCCTGGATCCCCCAGGCGCGGGGATGACAGCCACCGCGTCCCTGGCCACCCTTCTCTGGCCATTATTGCCCAGCCCTGCCTATGAGAGCCCCCAGCACTGCCCCACCCCACCTCGCAGACTTGGGCCTCATTTGGGTGCCTAAGGACGTTGGGTGGGGGGATCCGTATCTCCATGCATGTTACCTGAGCTGTAGAAGAGCTCTGAACGGAATGGTTACGTGGTGATGTATCAGTTAGCTACTGCTGTGTGACAAATTACCTGAAACATAACAACTTCAAATGTTTTTTAATGTTTATTTTTGAGAGAGAGAGAGAGACCAGAGCATGAGCAAGAGAGGAGAAGAGAGAGAGAAGGAGACACAGGATCTGAAGCAGGCTCCAGGATCCGAGTTGTCAGCACAGAGCCCAACGTGGGGCTCGAACTCCTGGACTGCAAGATCATGACCTGAGCTGACGTCGGACACTTAACCGACTTGAGCGCCCCGCAGCAACTTCAAACAACACATTTATGATCTCCATTTCTGCGGGTGGGGAATCCAGGCATGACCTCGCGGGGTCCCCTGCTTCAGGGTCTCACAAGGCTGCAGTGTCAGTACAGCTCGGACAACAGTCTCATCGGGGAAGGATCTGCTCCTCAGCTCCCTCGGGTCGTTGGCAGGATCGCTTTCCGATGCCGTAAGCCTGATGTCCCTGGCCTCTTTCCGACTGTCGGCTGGATGTTGTCCTCAGCTTCCGGAAGCCACCCAGCTCCTTGCCACATGGCCCTCTTCATGGACTGTTCCCAGCAGAACCGCTTGCCAGTAAGAAAGGACAAGAGTGTCAGGTCTGCTCCAAGACAGAGTCTCCTATAAGGTAACATTTGGCAGATATGGCGTCCTATCACCTCTGCTGTGTTCTATTGGTTAGAAGCAGGTCACAAGTCCCACCCACATGCAGGGGGAGGGAGTCACGTAAAAGTGTGGACACCACGAGGCGGGAGTCAGAAGAGCCACCTTAGGATCTGTCTGCAAAGGGAGAGACTGCTGCCAATGGCTCTGGGCCCCGAGGGGTTTCAGGGATGGAAAGAAGAAAAAAAGAGGAGGAGAGAGAAGCGGAAGGTAAGAGTGATTGGGAATTGGGAGAAAGACATTACATCCCAACTTATTTTTGTTAGTCCCTATTTTTCCAGCCTTCTCTGGCCAGAGAGGACACAGACTTGAGTGCTTTTATTCTAGCGCTGATATTCCCTGCCTAACGTGACATCTGCTGAGCTGGTGGCCCAGGACCTGGGGATGGGGGAGAGCCCAGAGAAGGTCTGATTCACCCTGGGGGTCAGGAAGGGTTTCCTAGAGGAGAGAGACACAAAACCCGAACCAGGCTCCAGGCTCCAAGCTGTGAGCACAGAGCCTGACGTGGGGCTCGAACCCACAAACTGTGAGATCATGACCAGAGCCGAAATCGGACCCTCAACTGACTGAGCCCCCCAGGCACCCCTGAGCTCTTTCCTTGTTCTTGTTCCCTAACTCTGAGCCCCTCTTTATGATCTCAGGACTAACAACAGCAACAACAATAACAGTAATAGTGATATTTGTTGAGCACTTTCTTGTGCTAAGTGCTACTGTTACATCAGGGTCAGCTCAAGGTCAAATACAGTCTCCCACCTGTTTTTTATTTTTTCCACTTTTTTTAAAATGTTTTATTTATTTCTAGGAGAGAGAGAGAGAGACAGCGTGAGCAGGGGAGGGTCAGAGAGAGAGGGAGATACAGACTCTGAAATAGGCTCCAGGCTCTGAGCCGGCAGTCAGCACAGAACCCGACGCGGGGCTCGAACCCACGAACCGTGAGATCATGACCTAAGCGAAAGTCTGACGCTTAACCGACTAAGCCACCCAGGCGCCCCTATTTTTTCCACATTTTTAAATAGTGGGGGAAGAAAAAATCAAAGAATAACATCTTGGGTCACACAAAAATAATATGAAATTCAAATTTCAGGGTCCATGAATAAGGTTTTATCAGCACACAGCCACACCTGCTCGTTTGCATATCATTTATGGGCTGTTACTTGATGGCAGAATGGAGTGTATGGCCTGCAGAACTGGGACTTTCTGGCCCTTTACAGAAGTTTGGTGGCGCCTGCTGTTCATATATTAACTCTTTATAACAGCTCTATAAGTCAGACGCTGTTCTCTTTTTGTTTTATATGGACAGGAAAACTGAGGCACAAAGGGTTACGTGGCTTGGCTACGGACTCAGTGGATATGGGCCAAGCATGGATTCGACCCCAGGTCTGTCCATACAGTGCTCTCAGCTCGGCACCAGAGCTGGCCCTCCCCTAGGCACTCAGGGCCGGGGGTGCCTGGCTCTAGCTTTTTCTCTCCCTCCCGCCCCAAGCTGGGGAGGAAGTGGGTGGTTACCAAGAGCCCAACACAAGCCTCCTCCGGACCATCCGGGAAGACAGCCAATTAAGAACGAATCAATTAAACAAACTCCATGCCGGCTGCTGCCCTGCTTTTCTGACCTCGGCCAAGGGGCTCCCGTTCTGAACTCAGACAGAACTCGGCTTTGAGGAAATGCATTTGTGGGCGGGTCTGAGAAGGGACTGCAGGGTCAGGAATCTATCCAGAGAGCTCAGACCCGGCCCCTGGGAGCCTTGGCATTGGATTGTATAATCTGACCGTCCCCCCTTAGGGAAGGGGGGCTGTGTGAGTAGCACTGGGAAACGAAAGCCTCTTTTGCAGAAGATGAACTGCTCGCCAGAACTGGCAGTGTGAGGGGAGCAATGAGGAAGGCAGGCTGTAATTTGCTCATTTTACCTATCAATCAAGTAATGAAGTTTGCTGTTTCTTTGTCACATGCCACCGGAGAGATGTGATACCTGCGAATGGAGTGTTACAATGCACACCCTTCCTGGGGTGCCTGGGGGCTCAGTCAGTTGAGCATCTGACTTCAGCTCAGTGCGTGATCTCACGATTTGTGGGTTCAAGCCCCGCATTGGGGAGGGCCAGCTCTGGTGCTGAGCTGAGAGCACTGTATGGACAGACCTGGGGTCGAATCCATGGTTGGCCCATATCCGCGTTGTGCTGACAGCTCAGAACCTGCAGCCTGCTTCAGATTCTGTGTCTCTCTCTGCCCCTGCTCTGATTGCACTCTGTCTCTGTCTCTCTCTCTCAAAAATAAATAAACATTAAAAAAATAAAAACAATGTAGGCCCTTCCTGCCGAGCACAAACCTGTGCTGATATGAGGGTATCATTGTTTCAGGCATCTTGTTAGGTGTCTACATGGAGCCTGAGAACAGAGCAACGCAGAGAAAGCTGAGAAGAGACAGAGAGAAATGAGCTCCTGGATCCAGCCATGCCTGAAACTCACATACACCTGGACTTGTCGCTTACAACCTGGGATTTTATTCATATGATTACGCATCATAACAAACAATGCTTTCACCAAGCGCTTCATTATCTCCCACCTCCTGGGATCTGGAAGGTGACCTCGTTTGACAAATTTCATTCAACCTCTTCCCAGACTCGGCGCGGGAGAAGATACTTCCCTGCTCCACGGATGTCAGCCCCAGCCATGTGACTTGCTTTGGCCAAGGCAATATGAGCAGAGGTGATGGTGTGACAGTTCTGAGCCTGGCCCCTAAGAGGAACCATGTGCTTCTGCATGTCCTCTGCGCTCCTGACGTTACCCGTGAGACAGATACACCTCAAGGAGCCACTAATCCGAGGAGGATCAGAAACGCACGGACCAGATCTGGACACAACTCACAGGTTAGAACGGAGTCCGGCTGGCCTGAGGCTGCGAGGATGCAGCAAGTGTTTGCTGTTGTGCCAAAGATCGTGGTGGGTGCTTGTCATGTGGCCATAGCTGACCGTTGCGCGAGCCTGCAGATCGCGGCTTCGGAGACTGGTTGTTTGGGTGGATGCCCCGTTCTGGCACACCTGCCGGGGAAGGGCTGTGTCATTCCAGAACCTTTCCTGCCACTTACAGGCCCTTCAGGGCTCTTTTTGTGTGCGGCAGAGACCACAATTTTCTTTTTCTAAGGTTTTTTTTCCCCTATTTTTGAGAGAGATAGCAAGCAGGGGAGGGACAGAGAAGGAGACAGAATCCCAAGCAGGCTCCGCACTGTGAACAGAGAGCCCGATGTGGGGCCCGAACCCACGAACCGTGAGATCATGACCTAAGCTGAAGTCCAAGAGTCAGATACTTCACCAACTGAGCCACCCAGGCGCCCCGTCTGCATGTTGGAGTTTAAATCAGCTAAACTACCTTCCCCAGGGTAGCCTCACAGACTCACCGCCCAGTGCTTCCAGCTCTTTCCACGAGCTCACCAGGGTCATGGTACCCAGAACTCCGTGCTCAGGGAGTCCCTGAACGCTGGTCGTTTTCTTCTAAGTGCCTTCTCATCACCTGAGGTCGACGGGCTGCGGCGGACACGATGTCCCCACGCGCGGACTCTCGAGGGGCGGGAGGGGGGCTCCACGATTCCTGGGCTCGAGGCAGGGTCTCGGAAACACCATTCTTTCGCTGTCCCGCCTCCACGGCTCCGCTCGCCTTTGAACACAGCCTCCCAGGTCCCTGCTGACGGCTACACCCCAGGCCCGGAAAACCCGCCTGTTTCGCACCCCGCTAAGGAAGAGACGAGCCCCGCAGCCGGGCCAAGACCACACGGCCGATCGCAGGGACGTTGCAGCGTGACAGTCGCAGGCCTGCAGATCGCAACCCGCGGCGTGGCCGTTGTTTCGTGGCCATGTCTTCCGCCGACCCGGGAGGCGGGACCCCGCTTGCCTCGGTCGCTGCAGTTTCTGGGCCCGAAACGGGCGGATGAATTGGTTGAATGAATGAATGAAGTGTCTGATCTGATGCTAAAAGTTTCAGGCACTGGCTCGCCCTACCCTCACCCTGCCTGCCCTGCACTCTCTGCATTTTTCCAAGGGGAAACTGAGGCTCCTCAAGGGATGGTGACTCGGCCAAGGCCGCCCCGTCCCGCCTGACCCTGACCTCCCACTTGAGGCCGGCCTCAGGCCCCGCCCCTGCCTCCGGCCCCGCCCCCTGCCTGCCGGCCCCGCTCCCGGCCCCGCCCCCGGCCGCCGGCCCCGCCTGACGGCCCCTCCCCCTGCCTGCCGGCCCCGCCCCCTGCCTGCCGGCCCCGCCCCCGGCCCCGCCCCCGGCCGCCGGCCCCGCCCCTGCCTGACGGCCCCGCCCCCGGCCTGCCGGCCCCGCCCCCGGCCCCGCCCCCGGCCGCCGGCCCCGCCCCTGCCTGCCGGCCCCTCCCCCTGCCTGCCGGCCCCGCCCCGTGCCTGCCGGCTCCGGCTCCGAGGGCCACCCCGACACCTTCCCTGCCAGCCACCCTTCCCCAGGACCTGCCTTGTGAAAACCAAATCACGCCCGCCTGAAAGTCGACATCGAAATTACTGCCGAGCCCTTGACTCTGGGTAATTAAGAGCATTTTGGGACGCCTTGCTTGATTAAAAGCAGATCATCCGTTCAGAATGAAAATTCAGAAGGCAAATTGCTTTTGTTGCCTTCACGATGCTATTTTAAACCCACGAGGCTCTCGAGCTAATAAAGGCCCGTCACCGAGGCTGTCGGCCTGCTCGGCCCCCATTTGCATGGCTCCCCGACGCGGCACCCAGACCTGGGGGGACCCCTGTCAGGGCATCGGACCTCAGCGTCCCCCCAGCCTGCCCCCCTCCCAGAGACACCCTGACCTTTGGCCCAGCTGCAGACCCCGCGTCCCACCCTCGCCTCCGGGTCCTGGCCTCTGCCTCCTCCCGGCCTCCCCACCTTCCAGTTCCGAGCCTTCCCATCCCCCGCTCCCCAAAGAGCTCCTAAAATCTGACCAGCATTTAGGGCGCCCGGGGGGTCAGTTGGTTAAGCGTCTGACTTGGGCTCAGGTCATGATCTCACGGTTCGTGGGTTCGAGCCCCACATCGGGCTCTGTGCTGACAGATCAGAGCCTGGAGCTGCTTCAGATTCTGTTTCCCTCTCTCTCTGACCCTCCCCTGCTCACGCTCTCTCTCAAAAATAAATAAACATTTAAAAAATTTTTTTAAAATATAAAATCAAATCTGACCAGCATCTTCACCCAGCTAACCCCTCCTCACTCCTCCAGACTCGATGCAGAAGCCCCTCCCTGACCTCCAGGCTCAGGGCTCTGCTCTGGGCAACTCGGCTGCGTTCCTGCCCCGGGTCATGGCCCTCAGCGTCCCTGTTGTCACTGTCCAGCCACGTGCCCCTCTACCCCCCACCCCCACCTGCACTCAGACTGCTGGTGTCCGCAGTGCCCAGGACAGATCGCCTCACTGAGGAGGTAAAGAAGGAATGAATGAATGAACGAATGAATGAATGAATGAAGAGTTCCTGCTCTGGAGTGGGAGGAGCCAGGGACCCCCTGATCTCAGGCGTCAGGCTCTCAAACAGCCCCCACCCCCGCCCGCAGCTCACCGTCTGCAGGACCAGACACCCCACTCCATGACTTTGTCCCGTCGGGTCCCCAGCCTATGACCCCCATCGGAGCCTGGGCCACCCCGCAGCCGCCGCGAGGGAGGGGTGTGGGGCAGACTGCGATGTGGGTGCCGGGCCTGCCCCCGGGGACAGGGACGCTCATACTTACAACTTGACAATTTTGCCATTTGGGGTGTAAAATGCAGCGGACCAGCCGAGGCCTGAGCCTGAGAGTGTTTACACCCCGAGGGCACACGGGGGCTCCATAACAATGTGAAGCGGGGTTCTTCCGGGGGGGGGTGTCCCCCACCCTCTCAGGGGAGATATTTGTAGTTGTCACAACTGGGTTGAGGGAGCTCCCGGCGGGGGGGCGGGGGGGCGGAGTCGGATAACCCCAGGACGATGGCGCCCCCCCAGAGAATGATCCGGTCCGGCTGTCAGCAGGGCTGAGGTGGGGGGGCGGCCTGATGCCAGCTGTTTAGGGTCGCTGACTCTGCTTTTCTGGGGGGGCTTGGGTGTTGACCCCTGTGAAGAGGGCACAGACAGCAGCCCGTTTTCCGGTGTGGAAAACCGAGGCCCAGAGCCGCGAGGTCATGAGGGTCACACAGTAGGTTAGAAGGTCAGCCAGGCCAGGGCAAGGAAGGTGGCCTCTGTCCCCCTCGCTGCCGGGGCCCGGGGCCTGGCCCAGCCGGGGACATGCAGGGTGAGAGCGCAGCCGGGCTCCCCCCAGCCGGGAACCCCCCCCAGCCGGGCACCCCCGCAGCCGGGCCCCCCCCAACCGGGACCCCTCCAGCCGGGCCCCCCCCCAGCCGGGCGATTTGCTTCTTCTGACTGGGAGCCTCCCACGCAGCTGGGAGACCCTCTGCCGCCCCCAACCCCGTGTCCCTGCAAGGCCCGGGGCAGCTGAGCCCCACGGGCACCAGGGCACCAGGAGGCCGGGCCGAGCGCCCTTATCGTGGCCTCTGGAAGGGAGCAGGGGCTGGCGGCTGGGCCGCCTTGGTGCCCGAAGCCGGTAGGACCCTCTGCCCCAGGCGCTTCCTTTCAGTCCTCGGCCCCACGTTCCACCTCGGCCGCCACGTTCACGCCTGAAAATCCCTGGCTCGGCGCGGCGGCCCGAGCGCGGCCGCATTGTCCGTGCGTTCTTGGCCTTGTCTGGCTTAGTCGCTTCCTCCCGTAGCTGGGGGGCGGGGGGGGGGGAAGAATAAGCACGGAGGGTGGAATAAAAGAGCTGCTCCCGGCTTCGCGCGGCGGCCTCGCGGAAGGGGATTTTCGCCTGGCTCTTTGAGATACTGACAAAGGCGGGCGAGGGGTGCGGGCGGGGGCGGGGGCGGGGGTGGGGTCGGGGCGCGCCTTCCGGCGGGGCGCGCGCACTTGGCCCCGCGGCAGCGGCGTTGAGCTGTGCGCAAAGACAAAGTCCTCGGGCCGCTCTTGATGACGGTCTCGCAGCCAGGCGTTCCTTAACCCCGGCCAGGGAGACAGCCCTCAGCGCCCCGCCCCCCAGGCCCCGAGAAGGGAGGGCGGCTGGGGGCGCGGGCATCGGCCCAGGGGGGATGGAGGTCTGGGAAGCAGAGACCACCAGGCGCCAGTCTCCTATCTCTCTCTCTCACTCTCTCTCTCTGTGTGTGACTTGCTGTGTGACCTTCAGGCATCTGCCTGCCCTCTCTGTGTCTTGCCGGTACTCAGCCCTTTCTGTTCCCACCTCGGAGGGACGTACTATCTGGGGGGAAGGTAGTTGCTCAAGGTCACCCAGCCGTGGAGACCTAAGCTCTGAGTTCAGGCTCCGCATCAGAGGCCGCTCAGGGCAGCCGGTGCCTCCGCTGCAACATCAACCCAAGGACTGTTCCAGGTTCTCTGGAGCCCCGCCCCCACCTCCGCACCTTTTTAAAAAATTATTATTAATTTTTTTTAATTTCTGAGAGACAGAGAGATAGACAGGGGAGGGTCAGAGAGAGGGAGACACAGAATCCCAAGCAGCTCCAGGCCCTGAGCTGTCAGCACAGAGCCCGACGCGGGGCTGGAACCCACGAACCACGAGATCATGACCTGAGCCCAAGTCGGACGCTTAACTGACAGAGCCCCCAGGCGCCCCTGGACCTTTTCGGTAATAATAATTCATCCCGTGTATGTTGATTCGTTCAGTTATTCAGGCCAGAAGATCGGCTGAGCTGCTCTCGAGCCGGGCTGTGTGCTGGGGACACAGCAGGGACCAGCCTAGCCTTGGGGGGGCGGGGGGGGGGGCGGGCGCACCGACGGCCACATGACTAGGCGGTTCCAGCCCCGAATGTGATGAAGTCTTTACGGGGGGCTGGAGGCGCTGCCAGCCGCACCGGGAACTAACCCCACATCAGGGACGACTTCCCAGATCGGGGAGACGGCTGGCCTCTCAGTTCTCGCGGAGGGTGGGGGGCGAGCAAGGAAGAGCCAAGCAAAGTGGAGGGAACAGAGTCCGGCAGACGCAGGGCAGGGACTGGGGCCCACAAGGCAGGGCGGGGGTGGGGGAGCCAGACCCGCAGCCGTTCCAGCCGCGTGGCAGGACTCGGTGGTTTCCGGCTCTGCGACTCTGCACTGCCCGGCGCCATGAGCAGCCACTTCCGTGCCCATTTCTCAGATGGGGAAAACAGAGGCTGCTCAGGGGATGGAGAGCACGGCCGGGCCAGGGTCACAGGGCAGGTGGGGGCGGCATGGGGACCCCGGGGGGCTTCCGGGCACCCACCACCCTTCCACCTTTTACTCTGGGACAGGTTACAGTAAGCCAAGCCTGCCTTCGCTGGCGTTTCAAGGACGGTTTGTGCGCACAGGGAGGCTGTGAGCGCCGCCCCCGCGTGAGCCTCGAGGCCGAGGACCGCAGCCAGTGAAACGCCATGGCTTGTTACCTCATAGTTCTTTTGTTTTTTACGTTTTTATTTATTTATTTATTTAGAGAGAGGTTGAAAGCGACCACGAGCAGGGGAGGGGCAGAGAAAGAGGGAGAGGGAATCCCAAGCAGGCTCCACGCTGTCAGCACAGAGCCCGACGCGGGGCTCGAACCCACGAACCGCGAGGTCATGCCCTGACTGAAGCCGGAGGTTTAACCGGCTGAGCCCCCAGGCGCCGCCGCCACCACACGGTTCTGGAAAGAAGTCCAAACCCTGGTGTGGGCAGGGCTGGCTCCTCCCCGGAGGGGGGCCCACAGAGACCCCGCGCCTGCCTCTCCCGGCTTCCGGAGGCCACGCGCCCCTTCATCCCTCCAGCCTCCGCTTCTGTCCTCTGACCCTCCTGACCCCTCCTGTATGGACTCCGGGACGCTAGCCCCCATTTGAAAAACCTTAGCTCGATCCCATCATCAGAGTCCTCCCCTCCACATCCAGCCTCTGAGGGATCACGGCCCAGGGGGAGTCAGAATGGAGGGATTCTGGGCAAACCCTTGGCATCAGGGGGCCTCAGTTTCCTCATCTGTAAAATGGGTATCAGTCATACTCCTTGACTCTTAGGGTTGTTGATAAGTTTTGTGCCACCTTTTAACACCAAATAGTTGGCAGTGACTAAGACAGACATGGGCTCTGGACCCACGGGCAGGGTGAGGGACTTGATAGTATGGGGTGGCCCTCTCTGAAGAGGGGAAGCTGTAGGCAAACAGCCATATGGAGAAACAGGGTGAAAGGCGACCCAGGAAGTGGGGGTTGTGAGTGCAAAGGCCCTGAGGCAGGTTTTTGCTAGTGTCTTCGAGGCCCAAAGAGGAGACAGGAGAGGCTGGTCTGCTGGGAAGAGCTCAGGGCTTTAGGAAGATGCAGGGCTGCAGCCTGAGCAGAGACCCGCCTACAGCAAAGCGGCAGAGCAGCCCCAGGGCAGCTGGCGGACAGAATGGAGGGGCCGAGGCAAGCTCAGGAGCACCAGCACTCAGAGCCTCAGCTTTCCCCCGGGGGCCCTGGGGCAAGCCTCTTAGAGGATTGTAAGCGGGAAGGACCTTCCAGAGGTAGATGCCAGCCTGACGGTTAACAGCCAGCCTGCCAACCTTTGTTTGAATCCTGGCTCCGCCACTCTCATGCTGTGTGACCCTGGGCAAGTCACCGCCCCTCTCTGGGCCTCATTTTTCCCATCTGTATAATGGAGATAGTGGTGGTGCCATTCACAGACTTGCGTGAGGAAGACATCAGGACATTCATGGCCCGCTCTGGGCTCGGAGCACAGGGAAGCAGCTGCCACAGGCTCACGCCCTAAACACCCTGCACCCCTCCCCTCCCGCCCCTGCCTGTTATTCTCTTTGATTCTACACATGCCGTGTTCCTGGCTGGGGAGTCTTGTGGCCTCGTCAGGAAATGAACGGGCCACCGCGCCCCAGGATCCGCTCACGACGGGGGTGGGGGTGCAGGGGAGGTGGGGGGCACGGAAGCCCCAACGGGAAGAGCAGAATTAATCACGACTGTTTGCAGCTCCATTTAATAAACACACACACTTGTTCAGTCCCTTGAGGCAACGGAAGGAGGCGGTTCTGTCAGGATTTCGTTTCTTCTGCTGCAGAAGAGCGGATTCAAATCCTGCTGGTGTGGGGCCCGGTTCTGGGTTCAGGCCGGAGAGAAGCGCTCTGTGGAAGGGGGGCGGGGGGCGCGGCAGGATCTTCAGCCCAAATCCTAGGGCTCTGCTCTCCGCAGATGCTCCCCTGCTCTTCCGTTCCGCCCAGGCCTGGGGTCCCCCTGAGTGTCCCCTCCAGCCCCACCCTGTAGGGACACAGATGTGCTGGCCCCATGGAACTGAGCGCTGCAGGGGCCAGGGAGAGGTGCGAGGCAGGGAGTGGACCCCGTGCTGTCACTCCGGTGGGTATTTCTCCTTTCAGTAGATATTTATTGAGCGCCTGCTGTGTACTTGAGCCCGTGCAGAGTATAGGGGACCCAGAAGGGACGAGACGGATTTTTTTAAATGCTTGCCCCTGTGTAAGGACACAGGCTGGAAGACAGGTGATGGGGGAAATTTGGGAGGTAGGTGCACAGGGCAAGGGAGCCTGACCCAGTAAGGGAAGGAAGGCATCACAGAAGGCTTCCTGGAGGAGGTGAGTCTGAAGGATGTGTTGGAAGGAGCCAAGAGAGGGGGTTTTAGGGGCTGCAGCAAAGTACCAGAGAGGAGACCATCACTGCCTCGGGTAATCGGAGGGCGCATGCGGGGTGCTGGGGGCCAGGGAGGAGGCGCAGGTGGGCGCCTCGGTGGGGCAGAAAGGAGGAGACTGATGGCTGGGGCGGAAGCTGGGGACGAACAGGTGTGGTCGGAGTGAAACAGAGGCCAACGTCCAGGTCTCCAGCGCGGCCACCGCGGAGACGGGAACCCAAGGGGAGGAGCGGGTCTGAGGGGAGACACGGGGGCCAGAGTGGGTCCTGAGGAGGGGACCTGGGGGCGTCCTGGGGAGAAGCCCAGGGTAGCGGCTGGACCTTCAGGCAGGGGGCTGGGCTGTGCTGAACCCCCGCCTCCACGTGTGCCTAGAACCCGCTTGCCCCCAAACCTCCACCCAGCTGACCCACTCTTCTCCCTCCGCTCTCGGCCTGGAGGACGCCTCCACCCGGAAGACCCCCTGGATCCCCCCCGGGGCCTAAGCTTCCCCCATTACTACGAGGAGTGTGCTTTGCCCTCACGCTTGCCTGGCCTGTTTGTGGTGAGCGAGTAAGGGTGGGGCCGCGGCCATCTCAGTCCGGCTGTGTCCCGGGCTCCCAGCCCGCACCCTGGACAGGTCTGTTAGGGCAGCAGCGTGCCTGCCTTTGTCCCCATGATGCGCCCAGCTCCCGGCCTCGCCACCGCCCCGCGGGGCCCTTTGGGCGACTCCTGGCCAGGCATCCAGTCCCGTGCGCTTCAGGCGTCTCAGATGCAAGTGAGGAACCCCCCCAGCACCGCCCCCCCCAGAAGAAAGCAAACCCTGAGGAGGTGTCTGAAGCCCTGGGCTATTTGGACAGAACGGTTCACCCGTGAGCGCCCCGCCCCCGCCCCCGCGGCAGCAAGAGCAAGCACACTCCTCCCAAGGTCATTACCTGGTTCGTCCGGAGTAATTCAAGGTGTCCCATAGGCAGGGCCCATCCTTCCAGGGACAGGTGACAGGTATGCATTGAGCGCCGACTGTGTGCAGGTAGTATACCCTAGGCACCGTGGAGGGGGTGGCGGCCCAGACCGCCTCACTGCCAACCCTCGGAGAGACGGATAAGGGACGCGTAAGCAAATGCACGAACAAGGAAATGTCAGGCGGTGATGAGTTCGGGGCCAAAATAAATAGAATGATGAAGTCGAGAAACCCAGGAAATCAGGGAGGGCCTCCTGGAGGAGGTGATGCTGGCGCTAAGAGAGTTGAGATTGGAACCAGCCATGTGGATATCGGGGCAGAGGGCACGGCACATGCAAAGGTCCGGGGGCAACACCATGCCTGGTGCGTTGGAAGAACAGAGAGGAGGCCCATGTGGCTGGAGCAGAGTGAGCTATGGGGAGAGGGGAGGAGGGAAGGGCAGGAAGTGAAGGGGGGCGGCTTGTGCAGGGCCTTGTGAGCTGCTTGTGGGCTTTGACCCTGAGGGAGGTGGTGTCCTGGTGAGTCTCCATAAACACCTGTCCCTCCTGGGTCTGTGACTGTCACATCTGTAACCTCAGATGGAAGGTTCTGTCCCCCACTCTGTCCCCACCTTCGCCCTGGCTCCTGTCCCCACACACGGAGTGCCCCAGCCAGAGTTACTCATGCAGCGCCCCTCCCCCTTCCGTCCCCACACCTGCCCGGCCGGGGGGGATGGGGGGGCTGGCGCTTGGAGAGAAGAAGCCACCTGCCCCCAGGGCCCCCACCTAGTTTCTGGACACCTGGAGGGAGCAGGTCATGACCACAAGGAGAACCACAGTGACTGTCACCGTGTCTGGACTCCACCCGTGCGGGCCACTGGGGATTCCCATATTCATTCAACAAACACTGGCCTGGCGCCCACTTGAGTCCGTCTGACCCAGGCTGAGCCCCAACTCCGGGGGGCCCTGACTCCAGGCTCCCCCACTCTGGGACTCAGTTTCCACGTCCATCCCCTCAAGAGACGGGGCCCCTCCCAGGCCCACCGCCCGAAGTCCTAAAGCAGGGGTCCTGCCCCGCCTTCGCCCCTCCCAGCTCCCAGAACCGGCGGTTTCCAGGGGCCCCGGCAGGTCCTGGCGGTTTCCAGGGGCCCCGGCAGCCCGCGAACCGGTTAGGGTTAAGGCCTCGGCAGCGGCAGCGGATGAAACTCCTCTCTAGTCTGGGAGGCCCTGCCGGGAGCTCCATCTCCTGCCCAGCGGGGGCCGCATTAGCCGCTCAAAACCCATTCTGGGAAATTAGAGCAGAGGCCTCTGCGACAATCACGGGTCATTCTTGTCTCCGGTTCCCAGGCTCTCCCGCAGGGATGACGGCCCAGCAGCCCGTCTTAGGGGGGATGTGGGAGGATTGGGGGGTCCCAGCCGGCCGGCTCCGGGCCTGAGGGCTTCTCCAAGCAAGTCAGAGAAAGAAAAGTGGAATCACTGAAGGATGGAAGGGAGTCACGTCTCTGCTCCAACACCTTGCATGGCTCCCAGCTGCCGAAGACTTCAGTCCAGGGGAGAAGCTTGCTCTGCCAGCCCTCCGTCTTTCTTCCCACAGAGTTTGTGGGTTTCCTGAGTGTCCCCCGGCCTCAGCACCCCACGAGGCAAGAGTGGGGTCAGGTCTGCATTTATTGCAGGAGGGTGGACTTCAAGAGTGGCTTGATTCAGCATTCCAGCTGGTCATCAAGAGTCAAAGTTCACTCTCTCTCTTCTGAGATCGAATCCCAGCCTCTTCCCCAAACTCCCCAAGTTTTTCCCCTCCCCCAGGGTTTTCCTCGCACTTGGCAGACTGGCCCCACCCACTCCCCCTAAATCCTTGGCAGAAATGCCAAGTCCAAAGACAGCCCAGCCGTGGAGTCCCTGCAAAGAGAGGTCAGGAAGTTGTCTGCTACCCAAGCCTGCTCGTCTGCCCTTCTCCAGGCCTCAGCATCCCAGGCTGGAGAATTAGAGGACGTGAGCGCAGGATCCTTAGGGCCTCAGCCGACGTTAGCGCTGCGTCCTGTGAGCCAGGCCAGTAAGGAAGGACCAAGCCAGGTCCCCTGGTCTGTGACGAGATGGGATTTCAATCCTCAGCTCCCGCATGCAGTAGAGACCAGTGCTAGTGCCCTTTCATGACTTGAGAAGATGGGGATCAGAGACGTCCATCCTCTTGCAGAAGGTCACACAGCTGGTGGGTGGTAGAGCTGGGACTTGATGGTGGGTCTCATTCCAGACCCTATGAACTTAGCCCCCAGGCGACAGCACCTTTGGGTCTCCTGGCCAAGATTTCTGGGTTCAAATCTTTAAATTCGGGCAAGCAGGATAGGGGTAGAAGGAGGCGTTTTCTCATGTGAATGCATCTCCAGTTCTGTAAAGGAGTCAGTGGACTCAGTTTACCTCCTGGGGAGTCCCCCTCGCCCCATAGGCTCCCCCATGAGGCACCACCATCTCACAGATGTGAAAACTCGGGCTCACCAGGCAGAAGTGGTCTTCCCAAGTTCACCAGCCAGCCAGTGCAGTGGTGGCTTTTGTCAGGCAGGACGGGCTGGTGGCACAGTGACAAGTGGCCCTATGGAGTCAGCCCCCTGCAGTCATGACCTCATGAGTCTCTCCTGCATGGACTCAAGGCCGCCTCCCGGGGTATTGATGGAATACAGTGGAAACATCAGGGAGTCATAAAAGACACAGCAACTTCTCCGCTGCTCATTCTCTCCCCTCTCTCTCTCCTCTCTCTCTCTCTCTCTGCCATCAACTGCGCAGGGGTGGGGAGTTGGGGGGAGCTAGCTGCCATGTTGACAGGAAGCCCAAGCGGAGCCATGAGGCTGCGTGTGTTGGCAGAGCTGCCACGTGAGGAAGCCCCCTTCCAACCAGCTCCTCCAGCCCCGGTCGGGCCTTCAGATGAGGCAGCCCCAGCCAACAGCCTGACTGTGACCTTGGGACAGATCTCAGGGCAGAACTTCCCGGCTATGTGGCCTCTGAACTCCTGACCCACAAAACCATGAGCAGTGACATGGTAATATTTGGAGCCAGTATGTTTTCAAGTGATCCACACAGCGGCAGTAACGAGGGCAAATCCCAAGTTCTTAGTGGCTTTAAAACAGCTGAGGTTCAGGGGCGCCTGGGTGGCTCAGTCAGGTAAGCCTCTGACTCTTGATTTTAGCTCAGGTCGTGATCTCATGGTTGTGAGATCGCGCCCCATGTCAGACTCTGTGCTGAGCATAGAGACTGCTTGGGATTCTCTCTCTCTCCCTCTCTCTCTCTCTCTCTGTCTCTGTCTCTCTCTCTCTCCCCCTACCCCCGCCCCTCTCCCACTGGCTCTCTCAGTGCCTGCTGTCCGCTAACCTCTTCACAAGGCATCCCACACACGCTTGCTCATTCACCTCACGACAACCCTGCCAAATAGGGACTCTCATCCCATTTGATGGTTGAAGAAACTGGAGCCCAGAGATAGCAAAACACTTACCTTATGTTGCACAGCAAGTCAGAGATAGTGCCAGAGAAACATCCGTTTCACCAGCTTGCCATCCTCCTTCCCACTGAATCTGTGGGGTCCCTGAGTTTCTTCTGACCTCAGTAGCCTACAAGGCAAAGTGGGGCCAGGTTTGTGTCTAATTCAGAAGTAGGGTGGACTTCAGGGAGGGTTTGATCTAGTATTGCAATAGGTCAGCAAGCATCCAGATTCCTTCTCTCTCTTCCCTCTGTCACTTTCATCCTAAATCTGCTTCCCTCAGGGTTGAAGGGGGAGCTGGTGACAGCTAAGGGAATAGAGAGAGAAGGAGGGAGACAGAGAGAGAGAGAGAGAAGATTCATGAACTGCCTGCGCTTGAATCTGCCCTGCTCTACTTATTTTCATCACCCTTGTCATCTATATGTATAATTACTTCGTCGTGCTTACTATTTTGTGTCTCTTTCTCCTCCCACTAAATGGTCAGTTTGAGAAGGCAGGGGTGTTTGATGGTTTGGCTGTATCCGAAGTGCCCAGAACAGTGCCTGGCACATAGCAGGTGCTCAGCAATATCGGCAAATGAATGAAAAAGGCAGGATCCCCCTGAGACAAGTCACATTTCTCCACCAGGACCGAGGGTTGAGTCAGCTTCCCCTGAGGCACGTGACTATGCAAACTTGGGGGCATGTGAGATGCAGAGCACTGGGGGGGGGGGGGGGTCCTGGCTTGCTCCCTGCAGGACTGCTCTGTCCCTTTCCCGAGGGCCCGGGGCTCGTCAGGTGCCGACCCCACACAGCTCTCGCTGGCGTCCAGTGACCATGCCCGTCTCTTGCTGGCGCCATCTAGAAGTGGTAAGGACTCCCCAGTGCTGCTGGCCTGGGTGCTGAAACACCCCCTGGGAATTTCTCTTTGTCTCAAACACCCTTATAGAAATAGTACCTTTGGGGCACCTGGGTGACTCGGTCAGTTAAGCGTCCGACTTCAGGTCATGAGCTCACAGTTTGTGGGTTCGAGCCCCGCCTTGGACTTCATGCTGACAGCTCGGAGCCTGGAGCCTGCTTTGGATTCTGTGTCTGCCTCTCTTTCTCCCCCTCCCCGACTCACCCTCTGTCTCTCTCTCCCTCTCAAAAATATATATTTTTAATGCTTATTTATTTTTGAGAGAGAGAGCGTGTGTGAGCATGAGCGGGGGAGGGGCAGAGAGAGAGAGGGAGACGCTGAATCCAAAGCAGGCTTCATGCCGTCAGCACACAGCCCGACGCGGGGCTCGAACCTACGAACTGTGAGATCATGACCCGAGCTGAAGTCGGACGCTCAACGAACGGACTGAGGCACCCAGGCGCCCCCAAAATGAATAAATATTTTTAAAAATAGAAATAGTACCTTTATTCAACTCTACGTCACAAATTATTCAAATTCCAGTGGGCCCGATCTGCCCTGCTGGGACCAGACTCACCAAAGTCCTCCCTCGTCTCCCAAATTACAGAAGAGCCTAGTGAACGCAAGCCGACCTGGGGGCGGGGGGGCTTGTCTGCTAGTAGAAGGTCGCCCAGCTTGCGGATTCCCCCAGCTCTGTCCCTCCCCAGAGCCACGCAAAGCCCGGAAGAGAAAATTTGTGTATCGCTTACCACCCCCTTCCTCCACCGCCCGCCTCGCCCCCTGGGCCGCTAGAGCAAGGTTGCAATGCCGCGTCTGGCCAGCAGAGGCCGCTCTCACACGCAGCCTCCGCCCGGGGCCCCTCAAGCCGCATCGCCGCCTGGGGTCTCGGACTGGCCTGGTCCCCAGATCCCTTCCTCGCCCGCCCTCCCCAGCCCGTCCTCCCCGCGGCCGCCCCCCGAGGGCGCCTGTCCAACATCACCTCCTCAGAGCAGCCTGCGGTGATGGCTTGTTCACACGGAGAGAATCCCCCTCCCCTCCCCTCCCCCTCCCCTCCC
>NW_024080931.1:186885-220866 GCF_003009895.1 Hyaena hyaena | reverse complement strand
CCCCCTCCCCTCCCTCCCCTCCCCCTCCCCTCCCTCCCCTCCCCTCCTCTCCCCCTCCCCTCCTGCCTGGCTGAGCTGGCACAACCTCTTCTCCTGCCCTCCGACCAGGACTCACACCACCCCCTTTCCCGGGGCTCCAGGTTCCAGGCAGCCGACTGTGGGGCTTCTCAGCCTCCATGATCTCATGAGCTGATTCCTTATGACAAATCTCCTTCTAGACAGACAGACATCCTGCTGGCTTTGTTTCTCGAGGACTCGACTGAGACAGAGCCACGCGACCTCCCTGTCCCAGCTGCCTCCCCCCCCCCCAGTCATTTGCCGTCTTATTTCCTTCACTGAGTTCTGAAATCATCACCTTCCTTCCCTTATTTACACTCTGACTCTCTCTCCCCTGAGTCGAATTTAAACCACACGGGGAAGGGCACATCTCAATACCTAGCATGCTGTTTGGTATACTGTAAGTGCTCAATACATAGCAGCTGGATTGAATCAATGACTCCAGAAGCCCAGGACCCAGAGGCACCTGTGATGCTGGGAGAACTAAACAGCCCATTTTCAGGGCGCCTGGGGGGCTCAGTAGGTTAAGCGTCTGACTTCCGCTCGGGTCAGGACCTCACATTTCGAGCCCCTCATCAGGCTCTGTGCTGACAGCTCAGAGCCTGGAGCCTGCTTGGGATTCTGTCCCTGTCTCTCTCTCTCTCAAAGATAAACATTTTAAAAAATGTAAAAAGCCCATTTTGTCTGGATTACAACGTCGGCCACAGACACAGGACTCGAACCCAGGTCTCTCGGCTGAGGCAGCAGGCCTGACCCCTCCCTGCTTTGGAATAACCCCAACAACACGGCTCAGAGGAGAAGATGGGGTGCCCCAAACTGCCCTCCATGAACGACCCCCAAGGCAGGGTTTCTCCACCTCCAGGAAGCTCGCTCTCTGAGGGAGAGGGCTGCCTGGACACTGCCCCCCACCCACCCATGGCCTCATCCACTCACGCCAGCGGCTCCCCCCGTGCGACGCCCACGGATGTCCCCAGACATCACTCAGTGCCCCCTGGGTGGGGGGCAGAACTGTCCCAGGGTGAGATCCCTGGCCTCCTCCTTGCTCCGTGCACCGTCCTAAGACCCTGGAGCCCGGGCACTTCGGGCTGGCCAGGCCAGCAGGCTCCGGAGCCACCAGACCCAGGGAAATTGGATTAACTCGGAGAAGCGGGCCAAGACGATCCCTCATACCATCTGAAGGACAGGGTATTGATCTCCACGTTGCGAAAAAAATGAAATGATATCCCTTTTTGTTATTTAAAACGCTGCTTAAGCAATTTCGTAATGGAAGAGTCCGGCCCGTGTCCAGGAGCTCCCCGGCTGGCCGGCTGCGCCTGCAGCTCGCGCGGGGGCCGGCGGGGGGGGGGGGTGGTGCGCCCGTGGCCCTGTCTTCCCCCGGGTAATTGATGACAGCTCCATTTTGCCGGCGACGCGCACAGCTTTGATTTATTAAAGACATAACAATTATGAAAATAGCTGATTTATAATCAACCTGCCCGGGGCCCTAATTGATTTCTGGGGCAAAATTTAGAACGGGAGGCAGTGACACCTGGGGAAGGGAGGAGCCAGGCCTGGGGACGGGCCCGATGGGGCAGCTGGCGGGCGGCCACAGGGGCAGGAGGGCCGGGGCCGGGAGACAGCGACCTGGGTCTTCATTCTTTGTCACTTCGTGAGATGTTGGGCCTCCGGCCAGCTTTGCGTGAGATGGTCAAGCCCCTTGGACGCCGCCATTTCTAAACGTCCCTGGTGCCGGTGGAGGTGTGTGTCCCCCGTCCCCCGACAATCTCTCAGCAGCCTCTGTTTGGAGACCTGATGCCCCACGATGTCCAGAAGCTTCTGTTCCTTAAGAGCCGTGTGCAAGGGTTGCCAAATTTGGCCAAAAGTACGGGAGGTTCAGTTAAGTCTGAGTTTCAGACAAACCACAAGTGAATTTTTAGGAGAAGATACCGCATCCATACTGGGACACGCTTACACTTAAGAATTCTTTGTGATGTATCTTTTGTATTTTCTCTGAAAATTTTGTATTTTATCTGACAGTCGTCCCAGGATAGGACCCCAGCTCCCAACAGACCCAGCCACGACGGCCCATTCTCCTGATGAAGAAGTAGAGGCAAGGGAATGTCCAATGCCTGCCCAAGGTCACACAGTGGTTGACTTAAGATTCAAACCCATCCCTGGGGTCTGAGCCTTCCAACGCCTTCAAGAATCCTGCCAGGCTTTCAGAGGGAAGGGATGACGGGCTTTCCTCTCTGTGCAAGGACAATTTAGGCTGGTTGCAGGGACCGGGTCTGGTGACAAATGAACATGGCTTCAAATTCCCCCAGTTCAGCCTTATTATTATTATTGCTGGGTGCCCTTGAAAAAAGAGCCTTGCCTCTCTGCACATCAGTCTCCAGAACTGTAAAATGGGCATGATTGTGCTATCTCCGTTACAGGGTGTCGGGAAGGATCTAATGGTGTGTGGGTGCCCACACTGGGTGACCACTCAGTACTCAGAAGGGGTCACTTGGGTCTCTTCGAGTACGACTAAAGAGAGAAAGACAAAGACAGAAAGAGACAGTCAAAAACAGAGACAACAAGAGAGACAGCAATAGCAGGAGCCAGAAAGACTGAGTCAAGGCAGAAAGAGAGAGTGCGTGCACCATAGAGAGGCAGGCATCCCATTTGGAGATGGGGTGGTCCCAGAGGAGGGGAATTAAGTCTCCAGATCGGAATGTTCCAGCAGTTTCTGTAAGGCAGGCAGAGCGCAAATCATAAGCCCGTGGGACACAGAGCTCACGGCCCAGCGGTCACCCGCGCCCACTCCCCGTGATGGCCCTGCTGAGCACTTTTAAGTATCGTTAAAGATAAAATAATTTTTCCCCCTCTGAACCGTGTGATTGACGAGGTAATGGGCCCCGCCGACAGGGAGAAGGTCAGGCTGGAATGTAATCAGTTTTTTCCAGAGCGATGCATAAACATGACGGCACTGAGGCTGGGGAAGGAGGAAGGACTTGTCCCCAAACATCTGAGCTTTCAGCTGCATGGCATGATGAGCCAGTGATAGTGGGGACCGGGAAGGCTTCCTGGAGGAGGTGTGGCTGCTAGTGGGATTGCAAGAAGGCATCATGGGCCGGGGAGACTGTGGAAGGAAAAGTGTGGAGGTAGGACACCTCTCTTCACGCACCTTCCTGCCCCCCGCTGGTGTTACTGCCACTGAACACCCAGCTTGCTGCATGATTCCCAGCCTTCCACACACCTCCCGTGGCCCCCAGCCACCCTCTCCAGGGTTCAAATCCTGGCTCCCGCTCCTGGTACCTGTGTGATCTTGAACATGTCTGCTCGCCCTCCCAGCCTCAGTCTCCTGATCTGTAAAACGGGATGGGTACAGTCCTTCCCCACCCGGGGAGATGGCGGGAGAACCCAAAGAAAGGCACACTCATAGCAGCGCTTTTGGCTGCAGGTTTTAGGAAAATCCAAGTTATTCTGCTTCAACGTTAAAATTTTTGTTTTCATTTTATCCAACAAATCACTAAGATCTTGATTTAAAAAGTGCTTCTGCCAAGAACCGAGCTGATCAGTCCTTCTGAACTCTCTCTTTTACCCTTTTTCTTTTTTCCTCTCTTATCATTTCCTGACACTGCCTCCCTTCATCACCTCCTCCAAGTGTCAGCTCCCCGAGGGCAGAAATATTTGTCTGTTTCCTTTGCGTGTTCTCAGTGGCAGATAGATGGTGTTCCTTATGTTTGGTAAATAAATGGCTGGCTTGCTTATTCATCCAGGGATGATATACTCACCTAGTCAAGAACACAGACCTGCGTCTTCCTCAGTACATCTACCATGTTGCTCCTCATGGCTCTAAAATGATTGCCAAAGCTGACCATCACACCCTTGTTCCAGCCCCAGGAAGGAAGAAGATGTGGAAGGACAAAGGCTTTCTCCAAAGGACTGTCTCCTTTAAGGAACCGGCCCCAAGCCACTCCCAAAGTCTCATTGGCCAGAACTCAGTCACATGGCCACGCTTAGCTAGCTAGCTGCAAAGGCGTCTGGGAAATGTAGTCTTTAACAGAGTGCCAGCCCTCCACCCCCTCCTGCCCGCTGTGATTGGCAGGTGCAGAAGGGGAGTATGGGTGTAAGGAGGCAGAGAACGGGGACGAACCTGCATTCATTTTCTACGGCTGCTGTAACAAATTACCACACGTTATGAAGCTCTTAGTAAAACAGCAGGAAAATGTATTATTCCACACTTCTGGACGTCGGCAGTGAGACACAGCTCTCTGAGGCTAAAACCAAGCTGGCAGCCGGGGCCCGTTCCTTCTGGAGTCTCTGGGGCAGAACCGTTTCCGCCTCCCTTCCAGCTGCCAGGGGCGCCCACATTCCTTGGCTCCCGGCCCCTCCTCCTGGCCGGGTCTTCACATTGCCATCTCTCCCCCTCCCCCTCTCCGGCCCCCTCTTCCGCGTTTTAGGACCCTGGGGACTACACTGAACCCCCACCCCCACCCCCACCACACACACTTTCCAGAATATTCCCTCTCTGAAAGTCAGCTGGCCGGTAACTCCCTGTTCCCTGGAGCCTTGATTGCTGCTTGCACCCTGGGGACCGCAGCCTTTGCCCTCTTGGGCCTCCACAAGAGGAAAAATATCACTGTACCCATTGCCCGGATCAGAACACCGAGGCCCCCAGACACCAAACAACTTGTCCGTGGTTCCCTGCCCCCCACTCCCGAGTCTCATAAATTCCAAAAGCTGGAATTTAGACCCACGTATGTGCGATCGCAAAGCCTGTGCATCCTTCAGCACCATGTTTTCCGACCACTCTTGTGATTCGTATCATTGCTCTTATCGGGGCTGTCACTCGCTGCCTCCGCACCAGCCTCCAGGATTCCCGCCCGCTGTAGGAGGGTGTTACAAAGGAGAGTTACAGGGAGGGCGAAGGGCACCCCAAGGTCATCCTGTGGGTGCAGAGCCAGAGCTTGAACCCAAGTCCCCCTGGCTGCGGACCACTGGCCTCCCCACCACGGAGGAGAGGCCCCTGCCCGGGTCTGCACCAGGGGGCTCAGCAGGCCTGCTCCTGGCAGAGGCTGGGGAAACGGCGGTCACAGGAAACCAGCCAAGTGCTGAGTCTGCAAAGCGACCTATCTCCCCAAAAGCCACTGGCCATGTGGCCACGTGGGCCCAGGGCTCTGCAGATGATCAGTCTCACCCCCTCCCGTCCTTGCCGGCTGCCGCCCCCCTGCCTCCACCCCGGTGCCCTTCATCCCTCCATCTCCCGGTCTCTGCCCAGCTTCCTGGAGGAGGTGTCACTCCAGGGCCACCCAGGCAAGGCCAGTCCGCCCGCTTGCCCATCCCAGAAACACTCAGCAGCAGGGCGCACCAGCCAGAGAGCAGGGGTGGAGCACCGATCGTGGCGTCCAGGGCCGGGTCCTCGCCTCAGCTCCTCCTGTAACGCTGGGGTGGGAGTTAATCTTGCTACGTCTCTGTTTGGTCTGCAAAATGGGTTTGGAAAAAAAGAATCTGCCCTGTAGGGCTGATGTGAGGGTCATGCGAACTGTGGCAAGCCCTTCAGATATTGACAGTAGACAGAGCCTGCATTAGACCCTAGGAGATTTCGGAACAGCCCCGGAAGGCTTCCTGGAAGAGGCAACATTTGATCGTATTTACGATACTTGAAGGATTTGGAGAAACTGAGGGGAAGCGGAAGTCCTGGTGGGCGAATGGCTGGAGCAAAGTGTAGAGGCTGGAAGTTACACAGGACCCACGCCGGGCGTTAGAGCACCAAGAGAAGAGGGGGAATAAACCACCAGGCCTCAAACAGGCGGAAAGAGTCGGTGCTCTGCTGTAGGGCGTGGGGAGCTGTGTAAGGTTCTGGGGTTCCCGAGGCTGGGCTGTGACTCAGTGAGGCCCCTGGGGTGGAGGAACAAAATAAGCATCGGGTGCTCGGAGGCACAGAGGGGTTAACTGACTTTGCCGGGGTCACAGGACAGCCGAGTTCCAGGGCCTGGCTTTGAACCTGGGAAGCCTGGCACTGAGGTAGGAGGGCCTCCACATGGGCACCAGGTCCCTCCCCTGTGACCCCAGCTGTCCCGGGGACCCCAGCCTCCAGGACCCGCCAAGACGGTTCTCCAGCGAAAGGGGTTCTGTTGATTCTACAGGCAGAGATCGCTCGCTCGGTGCCTGCTATGCGCTGATCGCGTACCCCCCCCAGCCCCAAATTCATACAGGGGAAGCCCCAACCTGCGGGACCTCAGAACGTGACTGTATTTGGAAACAGGGTCTTTAAAGAGGTGACTGAGCTAAAACGAGGTCGTCAGGGTGGGCACTGATGCGTTAGGATTGATGTCCTTCTACGAAGAAGAGATCAGGACAGAGACACACGCAGAGGGGAGACCATGTGGGGACACAGGGAGAAGGCGGCCATCCCCAAGTCAAAGAGAGAGGCCCTGGAGGAAAAAAACGACCATCTTCCCAACACCTGCGCTCAGACTTCTGGCCTCCAGAATTGTGAGAAAATAAATGTCTGTTGTGTAAGCCACCAGGTCTGTCGTACTTTGTGATGACGGCCCCAGCAAGCTCTGACAACCGCCTCACCAGCTCCCGATTGTAGGAGTCAAGACTGTTTGGACTGCAAGTCACACACACACACACACACACACACACACACACATGCACGCACACCGACTCGGTTCAGATTCTTCTCAAGCCAGAAGACACCTATTGTAACGAAATCTACAGCTGCAGGCATGGTTCGATCAAGGTGCTCAAATCATGCCCAGGTCATCTGTGTCCCTTACCATGAGCTCCATTCTCAGGGGAGTGTTTCCCTCACGGTGATCAGAGAGATGGTAGGAAGACCAGGCTCCCATCAGCTCAGCAAGCTCTGAGAGAGAGAAAAAAAGTATTCTGCCCCAGAGCAGAACTTCCGGCCCCCAAACCCAGCAAATGTCCGGGAGCTCACTCTGATTGGGCCAGCTTGGACACGGTGGGTGGCCAATCGCTGAAGCCAGAGGTTTAGCATCCCCTGATTGGCCAGCAATGGGTGTCTTGGATCGGTGTCCCCCAAAAAAGGGACAGGGAGGCAAGGATCTGGTGGGTGCAGGCAGGGGGGGGGACAGGTGGCTTATCGCGCGATCCCAGGAAGCATCAAGGAAGGAAGTGAGACCTGAAACGGCCAGCACAGGGGCGGGGTGCTGATGAGCAGGTGGCTGTGAGGTGATCCCCAGGGTCCTATAGAGATGGTGGCTTGGAGTCACCCAGCAGTAGGTTCCCGCGGCTGCAGTACTGACCCGCTGACTCGCCATCCGTAAAGGGTGAGGGCTGGACTAGCTCTCCCGCCTCTGGCCTGGCCTCCGGGGCTGAGCGACTTTCAGCAACCACACGAGTATCTCCGGACAGCAGGTTGCCCGGTTCCGCAGCACGCGGGCTTGGCGTGCTGAGGTGTTCAAGCACATGCGCGTGGGGCTGCTACCCCGGTCATCGCTTGGCTCCCCGGCACCCAGGCTGAAGCCAACCCTGCCCGAAGCTCATGAACCAAAACCAAGTCAAGGGAGGTCTTCCCCAGGGAAATCCAAGGCTCTGCTCCGGGAGAAGGAAGGACGCAGGGCAGGGCAGTTCTCCTTCCTTTTCCCACCAATCTTGCTCATTGTCTCTGGCTGCCCTCTTGACATTTCCCTCAAGTAGTCCAAGACCCCTGAGCCCCTTCTCAGTCCCCAGCTCGGCCATGCTTTCAAGCATCAGAGAGAGAGGGGCCCAGAGGGCGGATAGAGGGGCCATTCCTGCTGTTGTTTCTGTGGCTGCCTCAAGGTGGCGATGTTGAACACGTTTTGTGCAGCCTTGGTTCCTTCTCCCTGCCTGTCCTTAGTCAGATCCTTGCACGCACCCCGGTGGGGCCCCAATGACCAAGCTAGACACCATGACAGAAGTGAGTGACGTCGGATTTCCATCCCCACCACGCCCTGTGTTGGAACCCAGTCCCCTCCCTCTTTCCTTGTGACTCAGCCCCCACTGGGTCACCACTGATGCCCTTTCCTGCCCTTAGATCTCCATCAGGGCCACCTCAACCCATCAGAGAGAACCTCAGATGGGAAGGAGCTCTGCACATCAAGGAGTTTGGGGGGTGTATTAGCTAGCTATTGCCGCATAACAAATAGGTCCAAACTTTGTAGCTTAAAACAACACTTGCTTATTACCTGACAGTTTCTGTGGATTGAGAGCTCGGACACCGCTTAGCTGCTGGCTTAGCATAGCTGGCTCCAGGATCTCTCAGAAGGCTGCAACTGAAGTGTCAGCTGAGGCCACAGTCATCTCCAGATTCATGCAGAACAGAGGCAGCTTCCAAGCTCGAGAGGCCTTGAATGCTTCTGTCCCCTCTTGGAGCCCAGCTCCGTGTGAGCAGCCCTGGGAATGTCTTCCAGAGGGAGCATCCTGGATCCTCGTTGAAAAGAATCCAGTTGTCCCAGCCGGCAGCCGGCCGACCCCCAACAAGAGAGCCCAGCCACGACCCTCTGAGCTGACTTCTTCCTCCTTTAGTGCCGAGTCGGACGGAGGCCGGATGAGCCGAGCAGAACCACCCAGCGAATCTGCAGACCCGGGAACCAACCAAAGTTCCGTGCTTTTGGCCGTTGGATTTGGGGCTGGCTCAACGGATCCAGCCTGCTATTGCATCGCCGTCACTGTCCCCGCCGTAACGATGGGCACCCACTTAAACAGAAATAAAACGAGGACGAATCACTCACTTGGCTCTCCCCAAATGAAGGAGTTCTGCTTCGCGGAGTTTCGCTGTCTCCACTCCACAGAAGGAAAGGTGGCTGCCAGCTCCTCCTGATTAAAAAATGTGAAGTTCCACTTCACCAGGCATCCTGATAGACTCCTTTCCGGTCCACCTTCTCGGGAGTCAGGGATGCTCTTACAGGCTTGCAGGCTGGACCGGGGGCTGGCCGGGGGCGCTCAGAACCTTTTGGCCGAGGGGTCCATAAATGGGACCCCCACCCCCACCACCCCAGTCCCAGCCACTTGCCATAGAGGCTGGCCGAGGGCCTGCTGGCCCCTTTTCTTTCCAACACCAGAATCCCCCCCCCCTTTTTTTTAAATGTTTATTTATTTTTGAGAGAGCACAGGCAGGGGAGGGGCAGACAGAGGGGGACAAAGGATCCGAAACCGGCTCAGTGCTGACAGCAGCGAGCCCGACGCGGGGCTCAAACTCACGAACCGTGAAATCGTGACCTGAGCTGAAGTTGGATGCTCAACGAACTGAGCCACCCAGGCGCCCCCACCCCCCACCGCGAGGTCCTCTTAGGACCGAGGAACAACACGTGCTGGAGAATGGCAGAACGGACTTCTGGAAGCCTCAGGCCAAAGCACTGGCATATAGGGAGCAAGACAACTTGTGTTCAGGGCTTGACTGTGACCTTGGGCTTCTCGCTGTCCAGGAATGCTTGGCAAATCAAGGATGTCTCCTGTCCACTCCCCCCGGGCCCGTCCCTGTGCCCCCCAGACCTCCTTCAGGGTCTGGCCCCGAACAGAGCCCCTGGGCCCTGCCCAGCACAGCCAGTCTTGTTTGTGGGTACTGTAGCTAAGTCTGCTTAATATCACCCCAGAAGGCAAGGGCTTCCAGCTCCACAGCTCAGCCATCATGAGCACAAACCCTAGAGCTCAGAAAACCTGGAAGGAACGAGGGAGTGGTTAGAAAAACTTGGGGGCGCCTGGGTGGCTCAGTCGGTTAAGCGTCGGACTTCAGCTCAGGTCACGATCTCACAGTTCGTGGATTCGAGCCCCGAGTGGGGCTCTGTGCTGACAGCTCGGAGCCTGGAGCTGCTTCGGATTCTGTGTCTCCCTCTCTCTCTGCCCCTCTCCACTCCCACTCTGTCTCTCTCTCAAAAATAAATAAACATTAAAAAAACTTTTTAATTAAAGTGGGTGGGGGCGGGGCAGCAGGAAAAGTTTTGCGTCTCAGGCCCCACCTTATGCTTCCCACGCCGCAGCCCCTCACAGGAAACCTGGGTCCGGAGAGCAGAGCCGCCCAGAACCTGAGAGGCTCCGACCGACACAGCCTGAACGAATGAGAAAAGTCCCAGAAGATCCCTCTCCAGGGAGAGGCTGACTTTGCTCAAGCCCCTGGCAAGGGGAGGCTGAATGCGGAGGGCTCCTTGCGGGAGCCTGGGGAACACGTCCCTGGGGAGGGGCGGTGGCTGAGGACGACCTGCTAAGTCTCTGATCACGAGATTCGGTGATTTCATTATTGTCTGCAAAGCTCCCGGGAGGGTTGGCGCGTGCAGATAATCAGCCACGATGCGGGGCACCCAGTCATCAGGGATCCTTGAGGCTGATCGGACGGCGAGGCCGAGGTGGGTACGCGGAGATGGCGCTGCCCATCGCCTCCGTGCGGAGGGAGCGTCCCTGCCAGAGCAAGGGACCAGCGTGCCCAAGGTCACACAGCCAAAGGCAGAGGGGGCGGGACACGCCCCAGTCAGCTGTTCCTCTACCCACAAGCCTCCAGGGCTCTCACCTCCCCCCGCCCCCAGAAGCCCAAGTCCTGCCCTGCCTCTGCACCACCTGCCCGGTCCCCTTCCTCCTCCCCCTCCCTCCCTGCATCCCAGGCCCTGGTACTTGAGTGTTGTGCGTTCTGGAGTGTGTGTGTGCGTGTGTGTGTGTAAGGATGGGGGAGTGAAATGAGGTCATGAGGGGAACTTTCTGGAATCTTTGCAGAGTGGTCACCGTTTTTCAACAAGCTGAAAGCCTGAGGCTATGGGGCGAGGTTAGCCTAACCCAGGCCGACTTTCTCTCTCCCTCCCCTTCTCTCTGCGTCTCTGTGTCTCTCTCTGTCTCTTTCCCTCAATTTGCCTCTGTTTCTGTCTCTCTCCTATTCCCTTTCTGTCTCTGTCTTTCCATCTCGGGGTCGCTGTGCTGCTCAAAGTCACACAGAGAGCATCGCAGCTTCTCAGCCCCAGAAGAAAATTGCCGGCCGCCCCAGCAACAGAATAATTGAATCCGCGGGTGGCCCAGGATTGAATCAAGTGAGGGGGTAAAGGCTGAGGGCTGGGGGGTTGCATTCCGAGAGACAAGGCAGGAGGAGGCGCTTAGCTATAGGCGTGCGGGGGGGGGGGGCACAGACCGGCGGGGGGCTGTGAAATCTCGCAGGTGGGCCTGGCTCCCGCCTCCCCCCAGGACAGGCCGAGCCCTGCAGAGGGAGCCGAGGCCGGCAGCCCTGTCCACACCCACCCCCCACTCTGCTGAATCCTGGGAGCCACCAGGCAGGGCCGGGTTGGGGGCTTCGCCGCATCCCAGCGCATCCCCCACCGGCCAGCCTTCTGCCCACCACCCACCTACCCCTCATCCCCGACGCCCCCATCACTCCATCCATCCCTCTTCCACCTAGCCACCCGGCTGTCCCCCAGCCGCCCGCCCCCGTCCCCCTCACGGCCACCCTTTCGTCCACCCCTCCGCCCTCCCACCCGACCTGGGAAGTCATTCAACAAACACTTATTAAGCTCCTGCTGAGGGCTCATTTCCCTGCTGGCCGCTGGAGATCGTGGGTATCCAAGGGCCCTGCTCCGTGGGAGCTCAGCATCTAGTTGGGAAGATAAATGTTAAACTGTTGAAATTGTGATGATCCTTAAAACACACTCCTTCCGCTTTGGGTCGGGGGAGGGTAATTAGGTTGGTAGGACATGACTGGGCTCCAAAGGGGAACAGAGTCACAGGCAGAGGGAACAGCATATGCAAAGAAGAGACAGATGCCCAAGAGCTCAAGGGCAGGGCACGTCAAGGGGGCCTTGAACAAGGAGTGGATCTGGGGCGAAGTTGCTGCCCCCAGAGAGGGGGGGCTCCTGGGGAGTCTCCAGGGGGCCGGTCAGGGGGAGTGACCAGGAGGCGAAGGGGAGGAGTAGAGGGCACAGAGGGGTGGGAGGGAAGCCGGGGGGGGGGGTGTCTCTAAGCCAAATGGAAGGAGACCTGGGTGTGGCCAGACGGAGAACTCAGCCCCGCCCCCCGGTGACCTCTCTGTCCTTGCCTTCTGCTGGCCACCTGCAGGAACCCTGACGACCACAGAGGGAGACCCCACAGCTGTTGGTTTCCGGCAGCCTCCACGTTCTCTCTGTGAAATGGGAACGTTTTGGGTCCAGAGGCCGAGATGACCGCAGCGAGAAGTTATCATGTCCTCTACATGATGACAGCCATGGCCTTCTGTCCCCTGCATCATCCATCCGTTCGTTCGTTCATTCATTCATTCATTCACAAATAATTGTGGATGCCCAGGCGCTGCTCTGGGTGCTGGAGACACAGCTGTAAACAAAACACCCACGGCACCCCCACCCCCGACCCCCCATCCTCGAGGAGCTGATGCTCATGTAACAGGAGACACAGGGTAGCACACAAACACCTGATCTAACTTCGGGACGCAGGGAAAGGGGACAGCATGGATTGGTGAAGATGCCCGTTAGCTGGGGTGATCACGGAAGGCTTCCTTGAGGAGGTGACATGTGAGCTGAGGCCGTAGAAGGAAGCATCAGACTGGCCACGACTTTGGGAAAAGCACTCCGGGAATGGGGAACAGCAAATGCAGAGGCCCCGAGGCAGGACCAAGTTGGGCATTTTACGAATCTGCTCCTTTTTGGCGCCAGAGCAGAGTGAGGGAGGGGAGGAGGGGTCCATGCTCCTGATCACCCGCCCCTGACACCCTTATCCCTCTTCCCTCGTGTGTCCCCCCCCGCCACTGCCATCCAAACCACCCGCCACGCTGTGCGTCTTCCTTATTTATCTTGCTTGTTTCCTCTCTCTTCCACTGTCAGCTTCATAAAGATGGAGACGGCTTCCTTTCCGGCCGGGCTGTTCGTCCCCGGCTTTGCCTTCAGAGCCTGGAACAGAGCCTGGCATGCGGTCCGCGCTCAGGAGCAATTCCTGAAACCGTGAATGAATGAATGAACGAATGAACAAGTGAACAGGCCTCATTCCTGTCAGAAGGGCCAGGTAGGAAGGCAATCAGGCCACTTCAGGAGGCCCCTCTGGGAGGTCAGAGCTGAGAGATGTGGGGTCAGGGCCTCCCTTGATTACTGCGATTCTAATTAACTCCTGGGCCGAGAGGGCTGCCCCGCTCAGAGGAATTATAGATAAGTTCGCTTCCAAGTGTTTGAGCAGCGGCCCCCCCTACCCCCCCCAGCCAGCTGGCCTGGGAGGCGGGCGCGGAAAGAGGTCATTTGCATAGGCAGGTAATTGGTTTTGCAAATAAATCTGGTTCTTGAAATTTGTAGATTAGCAATAATACGTCTCCAGATGAGAGAAAAAGGTCACGGATGAATAAAACAACAATTAAACTTTCGGGAGATTATTAAACTAAACAGAAACCTGGCACAGGGCGGCCGAGGGAATAGGGAGCGAGGCCGGGGAGGTGGAGAGGGTCTGGAGTTGGGGGGAGGGGTGGACTGCAGCCTCGGGGAGCCAGTCGGTGCCCTCACATTCCTGCCAGCATCCTCTGTAGGCCGGGCTCCGAGCACAGTGCTCCATTCTGTGCGAGGCGCCCAGCACAGCACGTAGGGTCCCCGTTCTCAGTAGAAAACTGAGGCCGGGGGTCGGGGGGAGAAGATGATGGCCAAGCCCACGCAAGGCAGGATTCGAACCCCAGGCCATTAGCTCTGCACCGTCCTGGGGGGCAGTGAGCCTCGCCTACCAGCGGGGAGGAAGCGAGAAGCGTGGAACCCACCTCGGTCCGTTCTTGGCCGTGTTACCGGGACCCCTATTTCCCCCCCAGGGCCTCGTCTTTCCACGTCTCTAAAATCAGGGCCAGGATGGAGCGCCTGGGTGGCTCAGTCGGTTGAGCGTCTGACTTTGGCTCAGGTCATGATCTCACGGTTCGTGGGTTCGAGCCCCGCGTCAGGCTCTGTGCTGACAGCTCGGAGCCTGGAGCTGCTTCCCATCCTGTGTCTCTCTCTCTCTCTGCCCCGCCCCCACTCGTGCTCTGTTTCTCTCTGTCTCAATAATAAATAAACATCAAAAAAATTTTTTTAAAAAAAAGAAAAAAAGGAAAAATAAAATCAGGGCCAGCAGAGCTTCAGGGGCGATTTCAAGCTTGTGAGTGGCATTGAAATGCGACACAGCGGCCGGGGGCCCAGCACTGCGTCTGGCATGACGGAGGCGCGCCTTTGGTCATCCCGGGCTCGTCTCAGCCGCTGCCACAGAAATGTGCTCCCGGAGGCGCCAGCGGGATGCTGAACCCAAATTGGTAAGTGAGAGAAAGAGAGAAAGAGAGAGGCTCGGCTGACAGAGAGGAGATGGGAACCAGGCAAGCAAGGCCGACCACCAGCATGTGCCCTTGGGCGAATCACCCTTCCCCCGGGACCTCAGTTTCCGCATCTGTAAGTGGGGAATGCTTCGTATATGCAGGGCTGCCGTTCAGGATGGTTCCCGAGCCCCGGCTGAGTGACAGGGTCTGTTCCAGGCACTGGGACCGCGACAGCGAACGTAACCGGCAGAACGCTGTCCCCTGGTCGAGCTCACAGCCTGGTTGGGGAGACAGGCGGTGAGCAAATAAATCTGTAGGGCTTTAAAGAGTGCAAAGCGCTTGGAAGAATCTTAGGGCAGGGAGGGCTTCAGGCAGGGGCAGGACGTGGGGAGGGAGGGCCCGCTGCCATTTTACGCGGGGCATTCAGGGAAGGTCTCGGAGAAGGCGACAGCTGAGCAGAGATCTGAAGGGCGGGAAGAGGGAGCCATGGAGAGATGTGGAGGAAGAGCATCCCAGGCAGAGGGAAGCCTGTGCAAAGGCCCTTGTTGGGCAGGACTGAGTCTGGCACGCTGGGGGACCCGCAAGGAGGCTCGTGTGGCTGGAGCAGAGTGAGCGAGGGGGAGAGGGAGGGTGGGGGGTGGAGGGGGGGGAGGACTGGACAAGGGCTCCTTGTCCAAAGATCAAGCAGAAAGGGCACCCTCTGCTAGGATCACACAGTGACAAAGGTCCACTCTTCCTTACCAGCCCATTCGGTGGCAGAGGCTGTGGGCTGGCCCTTGATGTTCATTCTGTTTTCTCCTTTAGGAATCGAACCTGCGCAGCTAAAGACTACACTTCTCAGCCCCCTTGCAGCTCAGTGTAACCATTTGGCTACAGAGAGCATGACAGGATGTGACCATAAATTGTGCACATAACTTCCAGGTTGTAACCTCAGCACATACGGACAGGCCCTCCTCCAAGCCTTCTCCCCTCCCGCCTCCACCCTCTCGGCTGGGAGGTGGCTGTGACGGCAGGCGCTGCAGCAGCCACTATGGCCCACAGATGGAAGTTCAGCTGAGGGGCTGGAGCGACAAGGTGAAAGCGGTCTGGTCCCTGGTGACTGTGGAGTCACTGTGGCAGCCTGGGATGGTGCCGGGACAGTGAGGACAGAACGACGGACTTCTCTTTCAATTAAGCCACGGTCTTAACAGTTCTGCAGACATGGTCACGGAATCATGGCAACAATAGATCTCAAATAAGTGACAGTTTTGAGCGCCGCCACCACGCCTGTTGCAGACCCCAGCCTTCCTCTCTGTCCTGCTGACACCTCCCTGCTGCAAGCCGCCCGTCACCCCATCCCCGCCTTTTGGTCCCCCCCCAAGCTCGCTGCACGCCTCCCAAACTCGCTGCAACCAAGCTGTAACATGCCAAATGTGCCACCGTGTGGCCGGCCGGGGAAGTGTCCCCGGCTCTCGGGAAATCCTGCCCGAGGCTGCCCGCTGGTTCCCCAAAAGCAGAGCAGAGAGAGCGAGCAGCCTCCGCCAGGTCACGCAGATCTGCAAAGGACGCAGATCGCGGAGCCTGGTCCCCAGGGGGCTGTGGGGACGCACAGTCGGAGCGGCCACCCTACACCCCCGGGAAATCCCTGCATCAGAGATGGATCTTTCGTTCCCGGGCTCTTTCCCCAAACCCCGAACGCCGGCCGTGCCACGCCCTTCTCCCCGACCCCAGGACTAAAGCGCACTCTCCCCTCCCTCTGAGAGCTCACAGGGCAGTGTGGGAGCTGTGATGAGGCGCTCAGGGGAGGCCCGGAGAGCTGGGCTGGGACACGGGCTTCCCGGAGGAGGTGACGCATAAGCTGAGACAGGAAAGGCCAAGGGGAGAAGGCAGTGGGGACGCGGAGGGGACAGCAGGAGCCAAGCAGAGGTGCGTGCGGAGGGCGGGAGCCCCGCAGAGGCCTCCGGAGCAGGGGGAAGGGAGGCAGGGAGGTCATGGGAGCCGAGGGCAACGGGGAGCCAAGGAAGGATTTAGGGCAGGCGAGCAGCGAGATCAGATTTGCCTTTGGGGACGCCCTCGGGGAGGAGGGCGCGGGCCCGGGGCTGTGCGTCCCCGCCGCCCTCCTGCGCCCGGGCGCGAGCGGGCAGGCGGGCCGGGAGGGGGTACCTGGCAGCCAAAAGCCCAGCAGCTAATGAGCCCGGTGCGGCGCGGGCTATTTTTAGCAGCAGCTCCTCGGGACGTCTAATCGCTCCGGCCCGGCTCCCGCCAGGCTGCCATGGAAACGCTCCGCGCCGCCGCCACCGGGCGGGGCCCCGCGCGCCCTCCCGCTCCCGCGCCGCCGCGGCCGCGCTCCGGGCCTGCGGCCGCCCCCCCGCGCGCCCCCCCCCGCCCCCCGGGAGCCGCGGCTTCTCCGCTCTGCCGCGGGGTCCACCTCGCACCCCGGCAGGGACCCGGGTGCCCCGAGCACCAAGCAAGCCCCGCGCCTGGCCCCGAGTGATTGCAGCAACTCATGGCGCCTACTGTATGCCAGGCAGTGCCCTGAGCTTGGCGTGCGTTAATTGCACTCGTCTAATCCAGGGGCATTTTTGCGGAGGTCTTCGCTACAGAGAGGGTAAATAGTCTGCCTGAAGTCACACAGCTTGCACGCGGCAGAGCCAGGACTTGCACCCGGACCCTGGCCGCGGAAACGGAGCTCTAGCCCGTGAGTGGCGTAGGCTGTCCCTCCAACCCGGGATGTGCGGGGTTTGTGTTTGTCCCCTAAGGAGGGCCTCCTGGATGGTGGCCTCGGAGGCCGGGGCGGGCCTGGTCTTTACCACCCGCCTTGCTTGGTGGGGAAGCAGTGCTGAGGGAGGGGCCGGGCCCCTTCAGGGGACAAATGGGAGGCCTCGTGTAGCACGTTGCAGATGCTGATCCTGAAGGCAGGGTCCTCACCCTCGGGAGAGCGGTGGAGGAGGGCCGAAGTCACGGGTCGCTCAGGCCAGTAGACGGGGGCAAGCTGGGAGCCCGTGGGGTGGGGGGAGAACAAAATCCCACCTGGGCCACGATGTGGGGTGGCCGGGAGGGCGGTCAGAGTGGACAAGAGCAGCCCCCTGGCTCCTCCCCTCCTGTGTCCGACTTCGGCTCAGGTCATGATCTCACAGTTCACGCGTTCGAGCCCCGCGTCGGGCTCTGTGCTGACAGCTCGGAGCCCGGAGCTGCTTCGGATTCTGCGTCTCCCTCTCTGCCCCTCCCCTGCTCACGCTCTGTCTCTCTCTCAAAAATAATAAACATTTAAAAAAAAAAAGTTGGATATTTTGTTCCATGTGGACTTTTTTTTTTTTTTTTGCATCGGTTTGAAGTTTTGAGATTAGACTTAAAATAGTATTTCTCTTGCTGACTGGGCTTGTGGGCGCCTCGTGAAGTGTCCCTTCCTCTGACCCTGGGCTGGCGGCCATCGCGAAGCTTGCTCAGCCCGCGCCCGGGGCTCCGGGCCGCTGTCCCCGTGGCTAACACTCGGAGAGCCGAATGCCACACGCCACGCGGAATCCCACGCGATCCTGGGCGCTGGTGGTTACGCCCTCCTGATGCCCCCGTGCCCTGGGACATCGGGCCTGGGCGGGCCCACCCGGAGACGGCGGGGGCACCTCATCAGTCCCGATCCGTGCAAGTGAGGGAGGACAGAGGGAGCGTCCTGAAGCTGGAGCGCAGTGGCCGGAGCTGGGAATCCCGCGCCTCTTCGCCGCCACCCTGCGGGGCCCTGAGCGCCGTCTCCAAGGATGGTCCCCGGGAGGAGGCGCTGGGACGCCGGCTCCCGTGCTTGGGCTGGGGGGGAGGGGAAGCGGGGGACACAGAGCCCCCTGGGCTGACCCCCACCGCTCCCCAGTCACCCCGGCGACAGGAAGGGCGGGGGAGGGGAGGCCAAGGTTACCAGGCCCCTCCCCCAGCCTGGCTATAATTAGCCCCGAGATGAATTAAACATGAGGCCGGCCGTCTCGGGGTGGCAGCTTCTTCTCTGACACTCTAATTGTTCCCAGGCAGCAGGCTGGGGGGGGGGGGCGGCTGGAGGAGGA
This sequence comes from Hyaena hyaena, assembly GCF_003009895.1. Taxonomy (NCBI): domain Eukaryota; kingdom Metazoa; phylum Chordata; class Mammalia; order Carnivora; family Hyaenidae; genus Hyaena; species Hyaena hyaena. The sequence goes on along the minus strand of NW_024080931.1, from coordinate 202,617 downwards.
GGGAGGGGCCCACGAGGTGCGCGAGGCGTCTGCATGTCCACGTGTGTGCTGTGTGTGTGTGTGTGTGTGTGTGTGTGTGTGTGTGTCCCGGAAGCTCACCAGGCAGGGGAGCAGCCTTGGCCCTTGGGGCTTCGAGAAGGCTGAAGGCTCAGACGACGCAGCCCAGCCGTAGGAGGGAAGCCTGCAGCCCCGGCTCAGCAGGGGTGAAGCCGGGCAGCCCGGCTCAGCAAAGCTGCCGGCCGAGCCACTCACACCTGCACGGGCATGAGAAGCTTCCCGGGACAGAGCTCTGGGGGGCGCAGGGGGTCAGAGAAGCACTCTCAAAGTGGGGGTATAAGAGCTGGCACCCCCAGAGCTATCGTGAGAAGATGAGCTGAGCGAACCGTGTAAACACCCAGCGCATACTCAAGTACTCACAGGGCGGCTGCTGTTACTCCGGTTCCATCCAGGACCGCGCAGATCATTGTTTTACAGTTATATATTCATTTCAATGTATATCCTCCCAAATTTATGTACACCATCTACTCCGCTCGAAAAAATATATATCTGGGTTTCCACGGTAGGATATAAAGGTGCATTTTTAAAATAAATATCTTTTGTTGGAAAAGAATGGGAAGGAGGTTTAGGGGGAGAAAATGATGGAGCGAAAGAGGGAAGGCCGGAGTCTGGAAACGCCTCGAGTAATAGATTTCTCAGCCTGCTCCCGGGCCTGGTAATTAATCCTGAGGGGCTCATTAAGTTCCGGCTTCCGCTCCAGCCACTCAGCGGCCTCCCTTCCGGTCTTCCCTCTCCCCCAGGGAGGCCTGGCCTGCCCCGGCCAGGGCCGCCCTCCTGCGGTGCTGCCGGGCCCCAGATCCCAGGGCTTAATCATGGAGAATTAAGGTTTAATCAGAAGCCTTTAGGCTGGAGGGGAGGCTGTGCGGAGGAAGGGCTTCCCAGGTGCGGAAGGACCCGGAATAGGCGAGCGAGGCTGGGTGGGGCTGGCGCCGGGTCAGCTCCTGTCAGTATTTAACACTTTGATACTTCGTTCATTGTAGATGTTTTTGCATTCATTGCAATTTTTTGTTTTTTATTTTTTCGTTGTGCTTTTTAAGTGTACTACCAAAATAGTGTTTATCCAGATTTCTCTGGCCTCTCCTACTCCCAGTCCTGATAGCTGCGGAGAGGCTGGAGCTCCTAAGTAAGCATCCTGAGGCCAGAAGCTCGTTTGAGCCTCACCAGTGTCAGAGGATGGATGGTCCGTTACTGGACCGATTTTATAGCTGGGAAACCGAGGCCCGGAAGGGCAAGTCATGGATGGGCCTCCGGTCACTTGGCTAAAAGAACGCAGAATCCTTGACAGCCTTCCAGAGCTCGGACCTTCCTTGGGGTAAAAGCCCAAATCCTGTGCCCCCCCAACCCCCCCGGGGCCCTTCAGGACCTACCTCCAAGGGCAGTGAGATCAAAGAAGGTCGGGGACCTGACTCGGGTGCTCGCGGCCGCCCTCTAGTGGCTGCTTAGGGGAAGAGGCCCCCACCTTGCAGGGGTGGAGGATGCGGGATCGGAGCAGAGGGGACCGAGGTGGTCCATGCGGGTGATGTAACCTGAGCTGACAGCTCAGAGCCTGGAATCTGTTTGGGAATCTGTGTCTCCCTCTCTGTGCCCCTCCCCCCCCTCTCAAAAATAAACGAGGGGCGCCTGGGTGGCTTAGTTGGTTAAGCGTCCGACTTTCGCTTAGGTCATGATCTCGTGGTTCGTGGGTTCGAGCCCCGCGTCGGGCTCTGTGCTGACTGCCAGCTCAGAGCCTGGAGCCTGTTTCAGTCTGTGACTCCCTCTCTCTCTGACCCTCCCCTGCTCACGCTGTCTCTCTCTCCTAGAAATAAATAAAAACATTAAAAAAAATAAACGTTAAAAAAAAGAAAACATCAAAATTAATTTCACCTTATTCTTTTTACTTTTTTTTTCTTGTGGCTACCAGAAAATTTTAAATTACATCTGTGGCTTCCATGATCTTTCTACCAGACACACTAGGCATTTAAATTCTAATGCTGCGGCCTTTTCACTCACTGCCCACCAGGGGACGCTGTGTCCTCACCAGGGGACCCTCTGTCCTTAGAGTGGGGTGAGGCCATTGGAATCTAAAGAAGGAAGTAGTAGTTCACACAGTTGCTCCTTTGTGGTCGTCGTCTCGGATCAGTTCTTACAACTCAGACCTATGTTTGCCGTCTGCCATGGCTCACCATCGAAGGGGGGCAGAGCCACACATAGGTAAGGATTCTGCTGCCCACCGTGACCCCATTTTATTCTGCCAGGCTCAGGGGGAAGAATTAGGCCCCCAGAGTCAACTTCCAGATTCTGCAGCATGTATGTAAAACTGCCGTGTGCCCCTCTCTGTCTCAAGGTGATTCTTGCAATGAATCCATCCAACCGGTGATTTTTTTCCCCCTTTTTCCCAATGAGAAAACTGAGGTTCAGAGAGGGAAAGTGAGTTGCCCAAAAGAGCCCAGCAGAGCCAGGCTTCACACCCAGCTGCATCGGGCTCCAGTGTCTTCTGAGCCCCCCACCCACCTCTAGCCAGCTGCCTCTCAACCTTTTAGAAACTCCTGAGAAACGTTGGACAGAGATGATGGCGAGGACACTCTATCTGTCCCTGTCGGCCCAGCTCAGCGGGGTGGTCAATAATTAATTCTGAATTGTTCCCGTTTATCACACTGGCAGGAGCCGGAGTGCGTGGAATCCTAATCCCAAGGCACTGGGCCCCTTAGCCACCTGGAGCCGGACACGGTGCTGACGCAACTGGGGCAGGGGTCCCTCACTGAGCCTGGGAAGGGAGGGTGTTTCTGGCGCCCCACTCCCTTCCTAAATGTTGTGCGATCCAGCAGTGACCAGATGAGACCCCATCCCAGCCTCACAGTCGTCACAGGCTAGTGGGAAAAATACATACTGAATAAGTAATAATATAAATAGTTAATGTTACAAAGGAAAAAGAACGGGATGGTGGGGGGATGCAAAACTGGGGGGACATGACTTGTGTAGGGCCTCCTCAAGGAGGTGACATTGAACCTGCAAATCAGAAGAGGAAAGGTGGCGAGAGGGTGCTGCATACGGAGAAACGGCACATGCAAAGGCCCTGTGGCTAGGAAGAGTTTCTCCCATGTGGGACCCAGCAACAGCGAGAGGCCGAGTGGGTCTGGAGCTCAGAGCACGAGGGTGAGGTCAGTGCCAAGTCAGGAGCCCTCTAGAGCCAGGCCTGGAGCCCTCATGGTGAGGCCAGCAGCCTTCAGTAGGTATCAGGGGCCATGAGAGGAAGAGACAGGCAAGTTTCTCTAATGTTCTGGGGGCTGAAGGCTGCTTCCACCCCAGGTGAGTCAGGTGGAGGCTGGGCAGGTGGGTCTGCGATTTTTTGTTTTGTTTCTTCTTACAACTGTTTTCCCCTTGGAGGAGTCTTTCAAACCCATTTGGGGTTGGGGATGAGTCACAGTCTATAACGCTTCCTCGGGCAGGTGGGGAAACTGAGGCCCAGAGGAGGACAAGGATCCCCAAGGCCTTTCAGTGGAGGACTGTGGGCTTAGCCCAGGGGCGGGGGGGGGGCAGTCCAGGACCCCAGGAGCAGACTCCCAGCCCGTAGCTTCTGCTGAACCTCCAGTGTCCTGAGAGCGGCAGGTGGTGTTTGCTCACCGCGCTGTCCCCAGGGCGCTGAAGATCGCAAGTGCTTGGTCACTGCTTGCAATTCACCACCCCAACAGCTTTGGAAAGTGCCCCCGAGGTCATGCGTAGGGCATGAGAGAGGGTCCTTTCTGGTAGGGGATATGAGAGACAGAGAAACAGCCAGGAGAGAAACAGAGGGACAGAGAGACAAAGATGGAGATGAGCAGAGAGACCCAGATAGAGATATTGGAGGGAGGCAGAGATGAGACACAGGGAGAAAGAGCAGTGAACTGAGACGCAGAGATGGAGGGAGGGAGGGAGATATAGTGTGTGTGTGCGCCTGCGTGTGTGTCAGGACCACCACTAACCTGAATAGGAGACACTGTGTGAATTACAAAAAGTTTTCCCTTCCTGGGGCCCTCTTCACCCCTCAGCTGGGTGCTTTTGTGCAGTGAACAACCTGGCCCACTGTCTGTGGCTGTGGCTGGAGCAGGGTCTGTCTTGGTATCTCCAGCAGCCAGCATGGGGCCAGGCACACAGAGGGCACTCAATACGTGCCCAGTGAACAAATGAGCAGAGTCAGAGAATGCCAAGACCTGGCTTGGAGTCACAGAGGGAGAGAGTGAGGCAGAGAATGGACTCAGGGAGTCTGGGCGCTGGCAGTCTCTGGAGGGGCGACCGATGCCTCCTCTGGGAACTGCCTGAGTTTTTTGTCACCCAGGAAGCCCCTCCCCGGCCCAGAATTCTGGGAGCACAAACCCAGCGGGCGGCCAAGGCGGGACGGCCCCTCCCCGGGATGCCTGGGGCCCCAGACTGGCTGCCAGTCTCAGTCGAAACTCCTAGCAGCCCAGACTTGCTCCCTGGGCGGAGCCAGGAGCCTGAGCGGCGTGGGGGGTGGGGAGGGGCGGGGCCGGCTTCCCCTGTGTTCACAGCCCAGAGACGGGTGACCAGGTGATGAGGTTGGGGTCAGCCAGAACAGGGGTCCGGGCAAACGGTGTTCCTGGGGAGGACAGAGCTTGCACAAAGTCCCAGGGGTGAGTGTGGGGAGCCCGAAACAGGCACTCACCTGGGCAGAGCGAAGCCCGGAGAGCAAGTTAGGGGACGTGAACTTGACTGTTTTCTCTTAATCTTTTATTCACACACACGCAAAGACGGCCCTTCTCTAACCTGGTGAAGTGCGCCTGGGGCCCCAGGCATGAGTCCGCAGGCGGCCGGGAGGGACACACCCCCTCGTTCCCTCGTTCCCATCGAGCCAATCCCAGTGGCACTGGGGCCCACACAGAGCCCCTAGCATTAGTGCCACGACCTTGAAAATGTAGGCGTCTGCCAGGCGGGATAGGCCAGAAAGGACATTCTGGGTAGAGAATGTGCACGTGCCGAGGTCTGGAGGTGTGTCATTCCCAGGCAGGTGCCAGAACCGAGCCCGAGTGGGCAGTGACCCTACAGGCCTCCAGGGCTCAGGGCTGGACCGAAGAGAGACCTAGGGTAACAGAAGCCCAGGGGGAAGTGGAGGCCCTTCTCGGAGGATCAGAAATGCCTGCGTGGACAAGGGGGCATTGTCGCTGGGCTTTGCAGGATGAATAGGAGTTTGCCGAACAGAGCCGGTAGAGCATGCGAACTGGGGGTGGCGGGAATTCAAAGACCATGCTGATGGCGTAGCAGGAGAAAGGGGGACTGGAGGGTAGAATCAGTCAACGTCAGGTCTCTCCAGGTCCAGGGTCGCGGTGGTCTGCCACTCAAGGCCAGAAAACCCCAGGAAGGTTTCCCTGGGCCCTGCCCGCAGCCTCCTCAAAGTCCCGGCTGCGCCGGCCACTGTCCTCTCTCCATCTTGGGTCACAGGCTCTGTCTGTTTCAGTCCATGACGACACGTGGTGGGGGCACCACTTTCTGCATGTGGCTCTGGGACCCCAGGCCAGGATCCTGCCACCGTGTAGCTGTATCCCCAGCTGGAAAACGGGAACGCCGGGAGCTACTTTTGTTGTTCTTCGTGTTCACCCCAGGCCTGGGGGCCTCCCACAAACAGGTGGCAAGAGAAGAAAAGTGGTAACCGGAGGAAAGGGAAGGAGGGGGAGAAGGGAAAGAAAGGAAGGAAGGAAGGGGGGAGGAGGGAAGGGAAGGGAAGGGACGAAGGGGGAGGGGAGGCTGTGAACTTCCCCAGGCAAACGGACAGGTCCAACATTACTATTTCAGAACACGCCTGAGCTGTCGAGGCTTAAGAAATGGGTGGTAATTTGCATGTGATTTGCATAGTGTTTGTTAAATGTCAAAACTGCCTGAAATGCTCTCCCCTCCCCCTCCCCCCCTCCACCTTCAGTCAAGATGCAGGAAACGCTCCCCTTCCTCCATCAGGGACTCCGCTTGGGCAGGGACCCCTCAGTTCAGGGGCTGCTGGGCCAGCAGCCCAGAGAACAATGACCTTGGACACCCCATCTGTAAAATGGGCCATAATCCCAGCCACCACCATGTGACAGTTATCAGTCATCAGTAGGTCAAGGTGTGACAAGGATGGGGCACAGACTGGGGCACGTGGTGGGGGCTGAGGAATGGCGCTGCGCGGTCACCAAAAGTCCCCCCTTCCTTCCAGGCCCTGTGGGGCGGGGCTCTGAGTGTGCACAGGGGTGTCCTGCCCGGCAGGTGAGTGTGGCTCAGTGATGGGCGCACCCAAACCAGGCAGGAGCAGGGGTCTGGCCCTGGGAAGAGCCCCGAGGAACAGGCAGTGGGGCTTCTAGGTGCCCGATCTCGGACTGGGTGCAAAGGGGTCAGAGCGGCAGGTGACACACGGGTCACTCCCCCTGCCTCGCGCCTGCAGCACAGGGGAGCAGAGCCAGCCAGGCCTGGGACCCCGGTGGCCACGCTCCGGGCCCTGCAGCCAACACTGCCCTTAATTAAGACATGATTTCTTCCCAGGCTTCGGCGCCCTGCCCTGAGCCACCCCAGGGCTGGGACAGCGTGGCCCCGCGAGGCGTCTGCACAGAGAACCCGGCAATACGCGGCGGTGGCGCCCAGCCTTCTACCCGGAGGGTCCTGTCCCCAGAGTCCCCACAACACATGGCCTGGAACACCCCCGCGATCACCGCCTGTGCCTCAGGCTCTACCCTCCCCTGACCCCCTCAACCTCACCCCTTCAACCAGAGCGCTTCAGACCCAACAGGGAGGCCCCATGTAGGGGGCGAGGCAGTGGGACTTGGGAGAAGGAGATGAGGGGGACCCCCCCCCGTCTCCGCCTGTAGTCATTTGAGATTTGATCAGTAACTGGCCGCACCCTCCCGCCCCCGCGCCAAGGCTGTTCACAGTACAGGGGGCATAGGGGGGGCCCACGGAAGACAAAGTGCTCACTGGCTGGTGAGGAGGGAATCCGAGAAGGCTTCCTGGAGGAGGCGGCAATCTCTGGTGAGCTGGAGTGGCAGAGAGGTCCATGAAGGGTGCTTCAGGCAGGGGCCCCTGGGGCAGAGGCGTGGCGGAGAGGATGTCCAGGAGGAGGGATGACGCCCTTGAGAGCCTCTCCTCTCCCCTCTGTGCGTCTCTTCGTATCTTCTCCTCTACTGCCCGCGGGAGCCTTCCAAGATGGCAGCGTGGTCTCCACTGCAGACTGTGCACCTGAGGCCCCCTGGTGGGAGGGGGGGAGCCACGGGCTCCTCCCTGCTGCCTGGGCTGGAGCAGCAGCATCCCAGGTCGGCGTCAGGGACTGGGCCTCCGTCAGGCGTGTCCGGGACAGCAGGCGTCAGCTGGTCAGGCCCCCAGGAGCCCACAACTGGGAACAGCAGCGAGGAGGGAATCAAACAATGTCAATCCAGGCCGTGGAAAAGGCGACACCAGCTGTCTGGCCAGTTTTTTCTTCCCTTTCCCTAACATCCCTGACTTGGCCGGTGACACATGCAGCCATCTCTTCCTTCCCGCTGGGCCAGGTGCCCTGGGGTGGGGGGACAGGACAGATGGCAGGAGCCTGGCTCTTTGGAGCCCCTGGTGAGCGTCTCAGGAATTGCAGGCAAAGTGCAGTTCAACAGACCCCCTCAGCCAAAGCCCACTCTTTCCATGTAAGAAGCCCAGAGAGGAGAGCTTCGGCCAAGGTCACACAGCAAGTCGGGACAACGTCATTCCTGTTAGTGAGGGGCAACAAATGTTGGTCTAAAGTAAGTGAGAAATAAGGCCCATGTCCTTACCCAGGGGGGAAGATCATGAGACTGTGGCATGGGGTGACAGGCAACAGAAGTGAGTCCCTTCTCTCTGGGCCTCAGTTTCCACAACTGTGGCCTCTACAATCTGTAATGCCCTTTCCACATTAGAAGTACTAGCGACAGAGGCATCTGGCCGGCTCAGTCGGGAGAGCATGCAACTCGTAATCTCAGAGTTGTGAGTTTGAGTCCCACATTGGGTGTACAGGTTACTTAAAAATGAAAAAAAAGGGGCGCCTGGGTGGCTTCGTCGGTTAAGCGTCCGACTTTCGCTTAGGTCATGATCTCGCGGTTCGTGGGTTTGAGCCCCGCGTCTGGCTCTGTGCTGACTGCCAGCTCAGAGCCTGGAGCCTGTTTCAGTCTGTGACTCCCTCTCTCTCTGACCCTCCCCTGCTCACGCTGCCTCTCTCTCTCTCCTAGAAATAAATAAAACATTAAAAAAATTTAAAAAAAAATCTTTTGGACGCCTGGGTGGCTCCATCAGTTAGGCATCCGACTCTTGGTTTGACTCAGTCATGATCTCGCGGTTTTGAGTTCGAGCCCTGCGTCTGGCTCTGCGCTGACAGCCCGGGGCCTGCTTGGGATTCTCTCTCTCCTTCTTTCTCTGCCCTTCCCTTGCTCATGCTGTCTATGTCTCTCTCAAAATAAACAAATAAATAAATCTTTTTAAAAAACATATTGGGAGACTTGCCCAAAATGAAGGCAGGGCTCCTGAGAGGTGCCTCCAGAAGGTGCCCGAACCCCAGCCTGCTCCCTCAACCGCACCTCCAGGCCCCTCGGTCATGGCTCCAACTCCTCCAACTACCTGAAAGATGGGGACAGAAAGACACATGTCGCAGACCAAATGCAGCCTCACCTTGCCACTCAAGGCCGTGATCTGCTCCATGTCCCGCCAATGCATCTTCAAGCACCCGCACAGGACCCGCCTCCCGGCTTGAGACCCTCCCCGCCCCCACTTCCAGGCACTGCTAGAAGCCCGGGAAAATGTTCTAAGCAGCCCCTGAACAAATGGTTATTTTTTTTAAATTTTATTTCTAGGAGAGAGAGAGAGAGAGAGAGCGTGAGCAGAGGAGGGTCAGAGAGAGAGGGAGTCACAGACTGAAACAGGCTCCAGGCTCTGAGCTGGCAGTCAGCACAGAGCCCGATGTGGGGCTCGAACCCACGAACCGTGAGATCATGACCTAAGCGAAAGTCGGACGCTTAACCGACTAAGCCACCCAGGCGCCCCAGCGGGACGCAATTTTAAACAGGGTCTTCACGGCAGACTGCACTGTGAGGATATCTGAACAAAGGACTAAAGCACTAAGAGACAAGTGAAAAGCATTCCAGGCAGCTGGAACAGCCAGTGCAAAGGTCCTGAGGCGGGACTCTGCCTAGAGCGTTGGAAAAGCAGCGAGTTGGCTCTTTCCTAGTTCAGTCTCCACCACCACTTACTCTGCCCTGATCCCCAGGTTTCTGCCCTCAACCCCCCACAGTCTGTCCTTCCTGAAGTGGCCACAGAGGGCGCCTGTGAGCACCTGAATAGGGCCTCCTTTGCTCTGCCCACAGCCCTCTGGGGCTGCCACTTCCCTTAGGGTAAAAACCCAAGTCATCCTTGAGGTCCCCTAAGGTCCTCCATGACCTGCCTCCATCCCTCCGTGCCCACCCCTCCTCCCTCTCTCTCCCTTGCTCACTCTGCTCCAGTCACACAGGCCTCCTCACTGTGCCTCCAACATGCCACGCCTGGTCCTGCCCCAGGGCCTTTGCACAAACTGTGGCCTCTGCCCAAACTATTCTTTGCCCGCATATCCACTTGGTTCCCTCCCTCTCCTTCATCAAGACTTTATTCAAACTGCCACCTCCTCATTGAAGCTGTCCCTACAACCCTGTTTAAAATGACAACACACAGGAGGTCCCTGGGTGGCTCAGCGGGTTAAGTGTCAGACTTCCGCTGAGGTCATGGTCTCACAGTTGGCGGGTTTAAGCCTCATGTCGAGCTCTGCACTGACAGTGTGGAGCCTCCTTGGGATTCTCTCTCTCTCCCTTTCTCTCTGCCCCTCCCCTATGTGCACTTTCTCTCTCAAAAATAAATAAATTTAAAAACAAAACAAAGTAAAATAAAATAAAACAAAATAAAACAAAATGACAACTCTCAGTGGGGCGCCTGGGTGGCTTAGTTGGTTAAGCGTCTGACTTTCGCTTAGGTCATGATCTTGCGGTTGGTTCGTGGGTTCGAGCCCCGCGTCGGGCTCTGTGCTGTCAGCTCAGAGCCTGGAGCCTATTTTGGAGTCTGTATCTCCCTCTCTCTCCGACCCACCCCTGCTCATGCTGTCTCTCTCTCTCCTAGAAATAAATAAAAATATTTTTTTAAAAAAAATGACAACTCTCGGGGCACCTGGGTGTCTCAGTCAGTTAAGCGTCTGACTCTTGATTTTGGTGCAGGTTGTGATCTCATGGTTCATGAGTTCAAATCCCGCGTTGGGCTCCACGCTATCAGCACGGAGATTCTCTCTCTCTCTTTCTAGCTCTCTCTCTGCCCCTAATAAATAAATTTGCCCCCCCCAATAAATAAATAAATGTATATATTTAATTTCTGAGAGAGAGAGAGAGAGGCAGCGTGAGCAGGGGAGGGTCAGAGAGAGAGGGAGACACAGAATCCGAAACAGGCTCCAGGCCCTGAGCTGTCAGGACAGAGCCCAACGTGGGGGTCGAATCCACCAACCACAAGATCACGACCTGAGCCAAAGTCGGATGCTCAACCGACTGAGCCACCCAGGCACCCCTCCCCCCAAATAAATAAAATAAACATGTAAAATGACAGCCCTCCTCCCTCCACTCTCGAATCACCCCATCCCCCGAGACCCCCCTTCCAGAGGACCTGGGAGGCTGGCTCTCCCCCGACCCTTGAGCCTCCAGGAGTTTCTGAGGCGCCTGCTCTCAAAGCATCACCCCGGGCTTGCAGATCAAACCGTAAGGACCGAACCTGGCAAGCGTCACCCCCATAAACTATGTTAGGCAACTGGCTCCAGTCCAACGCCTGCCCTTCCGAGGTGGCATCTGGCCTGGGACCGGCCGTGCCCACCTTCCCAGACACCCTTCTCTGCAGACCCTCCTCCGGCCCAGAGACGCCCCTCACGGGTCACCTCGGCCAGGGGACCTCTGGAAACCGCAGACGGCCAGGCCAGAGTGGGGGCAAGAGGCATGGGGTGGGCAGAGAGACTCACGCAGACGGAGGGACACACAGACGAAAGCAGCAGAGACAGCGATGGACAGAGGTACAGAGACAGGAAGAATGACCGGAAGTGAAATAAACAGGGCCAGCGCCACTGAGGGAGGAAGAGACTGGAACGGAGGGGGGGGGAGGTAAGAGAGAGGGCGCAGGTCAGGGAGAGGGGCAGGCCGGGGAAGAGGCGTCGGGAGGGGGGAGCAGGCGCCCCGGGCCGCTCCGTGGCGCTCCTGCCTTCTCTGGGCCGCTTCCCACAGAAGCCTGAGCCCAGGCCCAGCACAGGCCTGCGGCCACCCTCCCGCCCCATGCGGGTCCCAGCCCGGGGCCCCCAGCCGGGCCCTGCCCCCTCCCCACCCGCGACCCCAGCCGATCCTCCGGGCCCTGCCCCACCCCCACCCCCACCCCCACCGGGACCCCGCCCGCCCCGCCACCTGGGGTCGCTGACGAGCAGCAGCACGGAGCCGTCCTGCAGGCGCACGTCGCGCACCGTCTGGTGGTCGTCCAGCCGCCGCGCGTTGTAGTAGAAGGTGCGCTTCCAGGAGCTCACGCCCTGGCCCACGAGCTGCGCGCGCAGGTCGCTGAGCGTGTCCCGCGGCCGCACTGTGAGCGGCAGCAGCAGCGCCTCGTCCGCCAGGTGCACCTTGATGTGGTAGCGCTTCCAGCGCGACAGGCCCCGCCGCAGCCCCTCCATGGCGCCCGCCCGGCGCCCCGGCCCCGGCCTGGGCCCCGCCCGCCCGACAGGCCCGGCCGCCCGCCCCCGCGCCCCGCCGGCCCGGGCACGCCCGGAGAGCGGGCGGGGACCCCGCAGGGCGGGCGGGGACCCTGGAGGGCGGGACGCGGGGGCGCCCCCGCGCTCCGGCGGAGACGCGCCCCGGACACCTGCGGCCAAAGCGCACAGAAAGGAGCCGCGTAATGAGGCTAAATCTGGACACACGCAGTGCAACGGCTCGCGGGGAGGGAGGGGAGCAAGAGAGGAGCCTGGCGGGCTATTTTAGACAGAGACGAGGGCCAACCGAGGTCTCTCCGAGGAGGTGGCGTTTGGGTGGGGTTGCGAAGGACGAAGGACGAGGAGTGCGCCAGCCCTGGAAAGGGTCCTACTGCAGGTGGAGGAGGGGGCGGCCAGTGCAAAGGCCCTGCGGCAGGGCCCTGCCTGGCCCGTTGGAGGAACAGTGAGGAGGGGCTTCTGGCTGGAGCAGAGTGTGTGTGTGGGGGGGGGCAGGCAGGAGGAGGGTGAGGGGATGAGGGCTTGGGCTTTTACTCTCAGGGAGATGGGAGCCCTGGATGGCTGTGCGCATTGGAAGGAAGTGACTGACGTTTATACTCATTACTCATTTATTGCCTTGTTTCCTTCAAGACACATTCAACAGGCACCTACTCTGTGCTCCTCTGTGCCTGGGCTGGGCTGGGCAATGCTGGGCACCGGAGAAATCTCAGCCTAGGGCCCCGCCCTCAAAGGGTCCCAGTTGGAGAGGTGGGGACACAGAGCAGGACACAGACACTCCCAGCCCTATGTGGTCCGGGCTGGAGAAGTAGGAGATCCCAGGCTGGGAAAGGCAAGGAGGTGGGGATGTCTTCCCAGGCGGGTGGGCATTGGAGCTTGGGCTTTGGCAGATGAGTAGGAGTTCAACACTCCCTCTGATGAGTCACCTGCCTATGGTCACCAACTATTAGTTCAGTGTGTGCCTAGTGGGGAGAAGCAGGAGTCGAGGCTTATGGCCAGTATCAGCCACAGGAGGCTGTGAGCAGGGGATCGCCCACCCCCAATTCCCTGCTTTCCTCTCCCCACCTTGCAGTCCCTCTCTCAGGCCTCTGCAGTCATACTTATCCAAGCTCCCTCTTCCCAAAAGCCTTCCCTGATTGCTGCCTGTCCCTACCCACTGCCACGCCTCCCAGGACAGAACTGACCGGTTCTGGTATCCAGGACCTTGGCTTGAACTCAATGACTCTAAGTCTGTACTTGGAAGCCAGTTTCACTGGGGCCCCCTGGGAGGTCCTGCTTCAGCTGAGGCTGGGAGGGCGGGAGGGAGGAGGAGGGAGGAGGCGGGAGGGAGAAAGGCTGAGGCCAGAACAAGACGGAGTGGACTCCAGTCCCAACCCTGCCCCTTGGAAGTTCCTGAGGAAGGAACGTCCCCTCCCTGGTCCTGGAGGGCCCTATCTGTCCAGTGCGATCGTTATGAGGATAGATTGCTGCGGGTGAAGTGCTTAGAATGTTCCTGAAGTGCCGTCATCACTCACTAATTGGCTATGCTGAGGGAGTGGTCACAGAGAAGTGCAATTTGAGTCCTCCAAGAGAAGCAGATAAAAACAAAAATAGCAAACAAAAGCATCTGATCAGTGACAGGTGGCGATCCAGGTATTTGATTAAAAAAAAAAAAAGCTGCTCTTAATTCTCACCTGTTGCAATAATCTCCCATTTTACAGATGAGTAAAGTGAGGCATAGAGAGGATAAATGACCTCCCTAAGGATACACCGTGAAAAATGGCAGAAACAGAACCCTCGCCAAATGCAAGCTAGTCACCTGGCGTCAGGAATCACGCTATTATACACTCATGTCACGGCTTGTGTTACACTCGTCAGATTTCAGATGCAGACTTGAGAAGTGACTAAAAGCACAATACGTTTCAGGTGGGTCCCCATCCGCTGAATGTGCCTCCCCCCGCCCCCCAAAAAAGACAAAGAGAAGCTACAAGACTACTAGAAGGGAACATGGGAGTTCAAAATAATAACAATCCCAGTGTGTTGAAGCATGACATTAAGCCCTGAAGCCTTTAATTAAAAGATTAGTAATTGATTGCATACAAATATAAAATTCCTGCGCGTGCGCACGCGCGTGCACACACACACACACACACACACACACACACACACACCCTAGAAGGTCAATAGACAAAGTTAGGAAAACTTTTCCAAGGCATGATGGATGCAAAGTTGATTCCTTAGTATGTAAAAAGCTTCCAGAAATCAATAAGGACCAACGAGCCAATAGAAAAAGCAGCAAAAGATGGACAGTTTCTGAATAGGAAATATGCACATCTTTTTTTTTCGTGTTTTTATTTATTTCTGAGAGAGAGAGAGACAGCATGAGCAGGGGAGGGTCAGAGAGAGAGACACACACAGAATCTGAAGCAGCTCCAGGCTCTGAGTTTGCTGTCAGCACAGAGCCTGACACGGGGCTCGAACCCATGAACCGTGAGATCATGACCTGAGCTGGCTGAGCCCCCCAGGCGCCCAATATGCACGTCTTCTAAGCCTGTGAAAGGAGCTCATTTTCACTCGCAGTAAGCTAACTGTAAAATAAAACTACCACGAAATTCCCTTTTTAAAAAAAAACTAAGTCTATCGAGTTGCTAGAGATGAAAAAAATTTGATAATGGGCCCTGTTGCTGGGCCCAGCTTTGGGAAAAGGGGGGCTCACGCATTGGGGTTCAGCGTGTGGAATGGCATAACCTCTCTAGCAGCAGCTAGTGAAACGATAAAGCAGCCGTATGCCCCTTCTGCTAGTCTGTCCTTAAGCCCGACGACAGATTACGGCACAAGTGTTGAGCCATTTGCGTGTAATCCGCAGCGAACTCTGAGGCTGAGCTCACAGATCGAAGGGGAGAAACTAGGGCCCCCGAGAGCAGAAATGGCGGAATGAGGACCCGGGCTGCTGTGCTCTCTCCAGGGCAGGTGGACCGGCCGGCTCTGCCTGCACGACCCGGTCACCCCGCCCCGGCCACCCCCCTCGTCGGGCTGAGCTTCAGGCCACCCGCCTCACACCCGCTGGCGCCTGGAGCAGATCCGAGCTGGGCCCGGGGACGCTGGGAGCACACGGAGGCCACGCCGGCCACGCCGGCCACGCCGAGCCCTGTGGCTGTGGAGTGCCAGCTCCAATCACTTCTCACTTTCTCATTAAGCCGGGAGGAAAGCCGGGTGGCTTCAAGTAGCCCTGTGCCTGGGCCGCCGGATTACAGGGATCATGGTTTGTGCCTCGAGACACTGTATCATCTGTCATGGGCAATTATCGGAGACCCAGGCGGACAGTGACAAGCTCAGAGAATCCCTGAGTTCCGGGACCTGGGAAGCTCAGAGCCGTGTGACCGCTGAGATTGTGGACTCCCAGAATCTTAGAATGCCTGGGATTTTAGACCCGGAACATTCTAGAATGGGAGAGCCAGGATTCTGAGCGCCAATCAGCACACATGGCTTCTGGCTGTCTTGGGAGAAACTTCTAGGGGGAAGAGGAAGGATGGGTGGGCAGAGGCAGAGGCAGAGGCAGCGTGGGAGGGGCCTGGATCCCACCCACAGAGCAGACGCGAGTGGGCAGGGGAGTGGGGGGGGGGAGGGGGGGACAGGGCAGGTGCTGGGCCCCACCATGACGTCCGCTGAACGTGGCCTCACAGAATTCTGGAATCCCCGACGCTCTTGTGTGCGGAAGAGATTTCTCATCTGGTTTTATCCCTTGGGTCAGAGGACCCCGCAACCTGGAACCCCAGAGGCTGAATCTGGATTGTTTGACCGCGTAATGCTTTTGAAAAAAGAATTGGCGAGGGGCACCTGGGTGGCTCAGTCAGTTAAGCGTCCGACTTCGGCTCAGGTCGTGATCTCTCTCTTCGGCTTCATGGGTTCGAGCCCCGCATCGGGCTCTGTGCTGACAGCTCAGAGCCTGGAGCCTGCTTCAGATTCTGTATCTCCCTCTCTCTCTGACCCTCCCCTGCTCATGCTCTCTCTCTCTCTCTCAGAAATAA
>NW_024080931.1:128808-184070 GCF_003009895.1 Hyaena hyaena | reverse complement strand
AGACAGCGTGAGCAGGGGAGGGTCAGAGAGAGAGGGAGTCACAGACTGAAACAGGCTCCAGGCTCTGAGCTGGCAGTCAGCACAGAGCCCGACGCGGGGCTCGAACCCACGAACCGCAAGATCATGACCTAAGCGAAAGTCGGACGCTTAACCGACTAAGCCACCCAGGCGCCTCTCCACCCACCCCTTCTTATCAGCAGCATCTCCTGTCCCCTGCTCTCTGATGGAGCTTCCTGCCACCCATGGGCCTCCAGCACGACTCAGTCCAGGTGGGGTGTGGTGACCTCGTCGGCTTGGCCTTTGGGGAGGGGACCCCATGCCGGGAGGCCAAACCTCATCCTACATCTGCGTCCTTGTCCAGACAGCCCGGGGCAGGAGCCCACCTTGGCTCACCCTTTCCCTGGGGCTGGGGCTGGCTTCCAGAAAGGTCGAGGGGAAAGGCTAGTGCGGGCGGGGCGGGGGGGGGGGATGTGCACAGAGACAGTGAGGGTTTGGATGCCCAAGCCGGGAAGGGCCCAGAGACAGCGATGGTCACCCTCGACCCCTGCGAGGAGGACGAGAGGCTCACATGCTGAAAGCCCGCGTCACCCACAGGTCCCTGACTGGCCCAAGCCTCAGAGCCCCGTCTGACCCCAAGTCCCCCACGCTTCCGCTTGCTCTGTTCCTTTGAGGCGCCGCGCCCTTTCCTTCCTGGGGGTTTCTGCGCATTCTGTTCCCTCTCCAGATTCCCTTCCGGTCACCTCCTCCGGGAAGCCGGCCTCACCCCATCCCCTGCTTGAAGCCATCCGCTGAGCATCAGAAAGCAAGTCTGTCTGGGTCATGGTCATGGCTGCGTCCCTGGCACAGAGCCCGGCACACAGGAAGCGTCCAGGAAGCGTTTGCTAAACAGTTGAGTGCGGGAGAAAAGGGGTCAGTGGCGAGCCCCGGAGCCCAGATCTTGCCTTGCGGGGGAGGGGGGGAAGCCTGGCCAAGCGGGCTGCTTCCCTCTTTGCGCCCTATTTCCCCGGGATGGGGAGTGCGGGGATGTTTTCTGGGCCACTGGTGAAATCTACCCCGCTGGGTTTCATTTCAGCCGAGTCTGTAAATATTTGGTCCGCTGTGGCCAGCAGCATCTACGCAGGGGGAAGCTTCAGTGCCTTTTATGAGCCTCCCCGCGGGGGCCTATCGCGAGGTGTCTGTGGCTGCGTATGTGGGGCGCCCAGGCAGTTTCACAGCCAGCTGCCACCAGGCGGGAAAGCCGAAAGATGCCACCGGAGACTTCCGGCACTTAACCCCGCCGCACGGCACCAACAGGCCAGACCCGGGCTTCTTGTTTTAAAGATCGCTAATGCAACATTATAGACTGCAGCCGCGGGTGGGAGGGAGACTGCGCAGGTGCCCTGCCCAAGTCCGAAGGACACCCTGAATCCTGGTGAGGAGATATTTCCAGCAAGGAGGTGGAAGGCTCGGGCATGCACGCAGCTCTTCTCCAAGAATGAAAGGCCACTCTTGACAACTGGCTAAGCACCTGCTGTGTGCGGGGTAAGGTGCAGTTTAAATGCACTGCCTCCTTGTGTTCGCAGAAAGCACCCAGCTCAGGGGCGCCAGGGGGCCTCTGTCGGTTAAGCGTCCGACTTCGGCTCAGGTCATGATCTCCATGATCTCGAGCCCCGCGTCAGGCTCTGTGCTGACAGCTCAGAGCTTGGAACCTGCTTCAGATTCTGTATCTCCCTCTCTTTCTGCCCCTGCCCTGCTCATGCTCTGTCTCTGTCTCTCTCTCTCAAAAATAAACTTTAAAAAAAAAAGAAAAATAAATCCCCCAACTCAGTTTACAAGGGCACAAGTCAGAGGGGTTCAAGGCGACTGACTAAGGTCATCCAGCCGGCGAGGGGCAGAGCTGTCCAGTCTAACCTTCCAGCCTGGCTCGGCCTCACATACGTCACCCAGCCCTCAGGGAGGCCCCCCCCCCCCCCCCCCCCCCAGCAGGGCCACTGTCCAGATGCGCTGGGCACCACAGTGCTTCTCAAGGGTCGGGGTCCCAGCGGTGACTGGCGGGGAGGCCTGAATCGGGCCGGCGGCTCTGAGCTGGGGCCTGGGAACCTGCATCCACTGCTGGCCTCTGCCTCCGCCCCAGGTACCTCTTGCTGGAGCCTCTTCCCGGAAATGGCAGCCTTACTGCTGCTTCCGTCCGAACACGTTCCCTCCGTTGCAGGACAGATTGCCACCTGCTGGTTACCGAAGACCCCACGGGACGCGAGGGTTTGATGGCCCCCATCGGGCACTAAACTAGGGGAATTTTCCACGAGTCCTTGGAAGACAGCAGAGGCCAAACAAGGGGTAAAGCATTCTGAAAACTCGAAAATACAAGATGAGCATGTCGCTTCTTCCTCGTCTCTGAGATTTGAGGAATGTTTCGCGTGTGTCTGCGACGGCCCAGCTGTGTTGGCCGCGTCTGTGTTTTCTGGTGTGTGATGCTCTGGCATCGGGGGCCCCCTCGCACCCACCCTGGAGGTCCAGCCCCTCCCCCTGCCCGGGGCCAGCTAATTCCCAGGTGGCTAACGACTCACCCTAGGCTGCCTCTCACGTGCAAACTAAGCACCGCACAGCCGCACCCCAACTTCTCCTCTGGGGCTGTCACACTCAGGGCCACCAAGCCCCTGCCCCCATCTCCCCAGGGCCCAGGACCAGACAAGTAGGCCATTCCCTACACCCCAGAGCCCTCTGGCCTTACTCAGACTAGCAGTCCTGAGCTGGCTAGTCCTTGTCCGGTCTGTGCCCCCTCCCCCTGCCTCCCCCTGGTGCTTCCCCGTGTGGCCCTGCACGCCCCGCCCCCGCTCCTGCCTTGGGATCAGTGAATAATGAACAGTCTTTTTCTTTTCTTTTTTTTTTTCAACATTTTACTTATGGGGACAGAGGATCCGAAGCAGCTGAGCTGTCAGCACAGAGCCCGACAGGGGCTGGAACCCACGAACCGTGAGATCATGACCTGAGCCGAAGGGGGATGCTCCACCGACTGAGCCCCCAGGCTGGCGCCCCCATCAGAATGAAACCTTGAAACGCGGGCGCTGAAGAGACAGCTGAAAACACGAGAGAGCAGATGCCCGTGGACGTTGACATCCTGCTGCCCGTGTGGGCGACCTGCGATGATAGGCGGGTGGGACCGTGACCGGGTGGGAGGGGAGACCTCAGAGCCGGTGGAATCTGAGCCCTGCCCTGCAAGGTGGGAGGGTCGGTCGGCGCGGCCAGTGTCACCCACGGCCCTTTCGTCACTGAACCCTGCGGCGTCCGGGGAGTTCCGTGAAGAGGGGGAGCAGCTTGGGTGGAGAGCTCCCTGCAGAGCAGGACGGGGGCCCTGCTGAGCCAGGCTCGGGTGCTGGGGGTGACACCTGCGGCCGCGGGGCAGTTCTGGGCCGTCCACGGGCCGCCTGCCCTTCCGGGGAGCGATGTGGGGACCTCGGCACTGCTTGGGCCTTCGCTGGGGCCGCTTCCAGCCCCGGCGGCATCAAGGACACAGGGAGTCACCCTTGAGGTCAGTTGCACATGCGGAGTAACTGGTCACCTTCGAGCCCCACCTGCTCACTGGCGCTCGTGGGAACCGTCAGTTCAGCACCATGCGGCCTCGGTACGTGGCCCCTGCACCCTGGGGTGGCAGGGACCCACCAGCAAGTGTTGGGAGCGGTTGGGCCGCGAGCCTCCCAGGAGAGGAGTCAGGTTCTCAGAGCAGCAGTGACTGAGCACGTCTGGGCTTGGAGGCGCCCCCACCACCCAAGGACGCCCACATCCTCATCTCTGGCACCTGGGACCATGCTTCCCAGACGGGGCAAAAGGGACTTCCCCAGGAGCCATTGAGATCACGGATCCTGAGACGGGGAGAAGGTCCTCGATTCCACGGGCTCCTTCCTGCCTGTGGTCGGAGAAGGGACCCGGAAAGGCCAGGCTCCGCAGATGGAAGGGGGCGCGGGGTGCGGGAGGACCTGGAGGGGCAGGGAACCTGTTCATGTCCCGTGGCCTCCGCGAGGAACGGGCCCTGCAGACAGTGAACGGTAGGACGTCTGGCCTCCAAAACCGCACGATAAAAGTTTGTGTTTGTTTTGAATTGCTAAGTTTGTCTTAATGTGTTAGGGCGGCCGCAGGAAAGGCACACACCCAGTCACGCTGCAAGCACGTGAAACGCTCCAGCCGTAAAAATGAGCAGAGCGCTCTGGGGAGAGGAGGGAATCACCCGGCACACGGGCCTGCTGGGCTCACCCACCAAACCCTGCCCCGCTGACGGCAGCACGCCCCTTCAAGAAATGGGCAAGCGGTGGGCTCCAGAGGGGCTGAGTCACTTTCCCAAGGACACACAGCTCAAGAGGTGGAGCTGAGCGGTGGACCCACCTGACCGGTGACAGACGGCCCGGGTCCAAACCAGTCACGGTGAGTCACCATCACCTTGTGACCCAGTGACTCAGAGGGGTGATCTTACCCGGTGGAGTGGGGACGGGGGGGCGGGGGTGCAACACCAGGAGGATCAGAGGAGGCCCCCCTCACCCCCAGAATTTTCTTAAAAGAAAATCTTCAAAAAAACTTTTTTTAATAAAATTTAAATTTTTTAAATGTTTTTTATTTATTTCTGAGAGAGAGAGACAGTGTGAGCCGGGGAGGGTCAGAGAGAGAGGGAGAGGCAGAATCCGAAGCAGCTCCAGGCTCCGAGCTGTCAGCACAGAGCCCGACGCGGGGCTCGAACCCACGAACCGCGAGATCATGACCTGAGCTGATGTCCGACGCTCAACCGACTGAGCCACCCAGGCGCCTCTACTTTAATTTTTTTTAATGTTTATTTTTGAGAGAGACAGAGAGACATAAGAGCGTGAGCAGGGGAGGGGCAGAGAGGGAGACAGAATCCGAAGCAGCTCCAGGTTTTGAGCTGTCAGCACAGAGCCTGACACGGGACTCGAACTCACAACCACTGAGATCATGACCTGAGCCACCCAGGCGCGCCCCCCAAAAAGGCTTTTTATACCTTTGTGTCTGAGGCTTTTTGACTAGGAGTATAACACACATAACTAAAGCCTGGCGATCATGACGCAGGCTTGGGAATTCCTGCAGAGCGAGAAAACGTAACCCAGCACCTGTTGTGAAACGCAAGGAAATCTGTACGAGAACAAAATGTAGTGGCTGATGAGGCTGACGCATTCGTGTCGACGCGGAGACATTTGATAACGTATTAATTCTGATTTTGGTTTTATTTTGGGAGCCGATCATTTCTCCCTTCCTTCTCTCCAGGCGTGAAAACAGCTTTCAGCTTCTCCAAACAGCACGAGGGAGCACCCCGGGAGCTCTTCCCGCAGGGCCTCCCAATATTAAGCACTTACTGTATGCCAGGGCAGTTCTGAGGTTTTCATGTATTTGACCCACTTATTCTTCACCAAGACTCTTTATGGTAAATACTATTATTGTTTTCTTCTTCCACTTAAGGAAGACGAGGCAGAGGGACCATGAACTCCCTGCGGGAAGACAGGCAGACGGGTGCATCCTGAGCCGGCCCTTCTGGCCTCCACCCAGTGCTTCCTGCTCCGATGATGCCCCACAGAACCCCCATTTTTAAAAAAATATTTTTAGGGGCATCTGGGTGGCTCAGTCAGTTAAGGGTCCAGCTTCGGCTCAGGTCATGATCTCGCGGTTCACAAGTTCAAGCCCTGCACTGGGCTCTGTGCTGACAGCTCGGAGCCTGGAGCTGCTTCGGATTCTGTGTCTCCCTCGCTCTCTGCCCCCCCTCCCTGCTCATGCTCTCTCTCGCTCTCAAAATAAATTTTCTTGTGTGATAAAATACACAGGTCAGCAGAGTCAAGCACACTCACAGTCGTGCGGTCACCTCCCCGCCTGTGTGCAGAACTTTCTCTTCTCCCCAAACCGAGACTGTCCCCCACCCCCTGCCCCACCATCCACTCTGTCTCTGCGGACGGGACGCCTCTGGGGACCCCCTGTGAGTGGGGTCACGCAGGACATGTCCTTCTGTGTCTGGCTTCACCCACAGTGACCCCCGGGTCCATCCACATGGTGGCAGGAGTTAGCGTACGGACACTTTATCCGTATCCCCACGCGCCCAGTAGGACGGCTATTCTAACGCCACAAAGCTCGTGTTGGTGAGGACATGGCAACTTTTCCACACTGTGGAAAACGGGTGGCTCCTCAAAAGTTAAACACAGGATCACCGCAGGGGCCCACAATTTTGTCCTCGGCCTCACCCAGGCTGGGCGACAGGTGCGTGAGCAAATACGTGTACACCCACCTTCACTGCAAGCAACTTTACTCGAGCCAGAGGTGCCAATGATCCCCATACGCACTAGCAGTCCCCTTCTAGAACACACGCTTGGTTCCCTCCCTCTCCTCCCGAAATAAAAATCAGACCAGATACACAAAATTAACTACGCAGAATAAAGAAAAATACGACGCATTTCAGACAAAAACAGAAGTTAGAAAATAGCATCTGACAGATATGGTGTCCTTCGGCCCATAAATGCTCAGGCGCAGGGCCTGGTCACGGCACGAACCTGACCGAGCGCTCAGTCACACATGTGCACATACAGTTCCAACCCAGGAAGGAGGCAGCTGGGAGGATCCTGGACCCTGGCAGCCCCCCAGCAGCTCTGTTCCCAGAATGGGGGACTCTTGCTAAGGTCCCGGACTCACTGATGGGCAATTCTCCCTGTATTTAGAGTTGTGTCCTGGATGGGCGCCTGGGTGGCTCAGTAGCTTTAAGTGTTCGCCTCGTGATTCCAGCTCAGATCATGACCTCACGGTTAGGGAGATCAAGCCCCGGGTTGGGCTCTGGGCGAGTGTGGAGCCCGCTTGGGATCCTCTCTCTCCCTCTCTGCCCCTCCTCTGTTTGTGCTCTTTCTCTCAAAATAATTAAACTTCAATCTGGAAAGATCTGTACGTACAAAAACCGCGAAAAGCACTTACAGGGATCGACTGTGCCCCCGCCCCGTTCCTGTGCTGAAGTGCTGGCCCCTGGGACCTTGGAAGGGGACTGTATTTGGAGATAAAGCCCTTTTGTGGGTGATCAAGTTAAAATGAGGGCATTCGGGTGGGCCCCCACCCACCTGATCAGCAAGTGGACTTCCGGAAGGGGGCGATGTGGCGAAGGACGAGTGCGTGGGGAGGCCGGCGGTGGAGGTGGGGTTCTGGGTGACAGACGTGCCAACAAGCCGAGGGACGCCAGAGACCATCGGTGACCCCCTAAAAGCTGGGAGAGCGTGGAACAGACTCTCCCACAGCCTCAGAAGGGACTGGCCCAGACACGTGGACTTCCGGCCTCCGGAGCCATGAGAATGCATGGGTTTCAGGCCCCCGTCTCCGGCACCATGTCACCACAGCCCTAGGGGCTGTCACCTCTGCAGCTCCCTGAGGCGCCCCGGCTGACGGCCACCGGTCACGTCAATGGTCACCCTGACCCCCTGCAGGGCGGCTGCTCCACTACAGCTGGGTGACAAGATCTCACCCACACTCCCAGGCGGAACGTGGTTCTGTTACCCCACACAGGAGGCTCAGAGCCGTGTCTAGACTCATGAGCTGGGGCCCCTCGCAGGTGACACAGAGACGGCGTTGTGCCCACCTGCCGTTGGAAAATGACTCTGAGGGCCCCCCGGGCGGGGGAAGCTCACAAGGGACTTACTCGCTGTGATCCAGGCGAGCGAGATGCCAAAGGCCAGCGCCGACCCGCCTCCAACGGCCGCGCTCGGCAGCAAGCCAGGCAGGGTTTCCAGATTGCTCTTTTGCAACTAAACAGGGCAGTGGGGTGGGAACACAGGCCCCTCCGAGAATAGGAGGTGCTCCGTCGCCCGTGGAGCGGCTGTCCTAGTTACTGACGGAATCCAGGTTCCCAGCAGGTGGCGCGAGGCTTAACTCTCACCACGCCGGATCAGGGCCACGACCTGTGGGAAGTGGGCGCTCCTGCTTACCCCCAGGCCTCCCCCACAGGTCCCCTGTCCAGGCTTGCGGCCACTAGGCCTCCCCCGTTCATGAGAGGACAGGCTTGGCTCCTGGACGCCCCCGGCTGGCACGGGCTCAGCTCTTCTCTGGGAGCAGCTCTTCCCGCCGAGTCCTGAGTGAGGGGCCCGGATCGGAGGGCTCGAGCCCGGCACTTGGAGCAGCCAGGGCCCGTGTTGGGCAGGCTTTGGTGAAGAAAGAATTGTTTATAATCACAAGTGAGGAAATTACATATGAAACGCTGGGCCTGCCCTCAGCCAGATACCAGCCCCGCACACCTCACTGGACGCCCCCTACCCCAGGCCCGCCGGCGCGAGGGGGTGAAGCTACTGGTCTGTGGGGCTCCCGGTGCACGCCCCCCTCCCTCGATCAAGAAATCCTAGTTCTGGGGCACCTGGGTGCCTCAGGTTAAGTGTCCGACTTCAGCTCAGGCAAATCATGATCCCACGGTTAGGGAGTTCGAGCCTTGTGTCGGGCTCTGTGCTGACAGCTCAGAGCCTGGAACCTGAACTGCTTCAGATTCTGTGTCTCCCTCTCTCTGCTCGTTCCCTGCTCGCACTGTCTCCCTGTCTCAAAAACAAGTATTTAAAAAGTAAAAAGAAACCCTAATTCGGATCTCAGGCCTGCCACCTACTACCAGCTCTGTGACTGTCCCTTCTCTGTAAGGAGGGGAGGCTAGGAGGACCCAGTACGGGGGCCTCCATGCAAACACACGATGGTGCCGCTGAGGCTGGCCGTTTTCTCTGCTCTGGAATCACTGCGGACACACCAGTGCGAACCATAAACTTTTATTAATGGAAAATGGAATGCCTCGTTAACAGAAATCTTGTCTTAAAAATGTCAGAGAACAACACGTTTATTAAAAAAAAAAAAAGCGAATTCACATCGTATTGAGCTACAACATGGTGGCAGGATTTGCTTTTGTTTCTTAAAAGACTCCACAAGTTCAAGGGAACCGTGGCTGAGAGTCAACAGTGCCTCTGCCTACCTGGAAACTCAGAGTGGTTTGGGTTTAGTAGCGGCGGGTGAAGTGGGGGTATGGGTGGGGATGGGGGTGTGGGTGCGGGACTCTGCTGCCCCGGTCCTGGCCGGCCAGTCCGCCCTCCAGTCCGCCGCCGGGCACCAGGTGACCCTGGGAATGCCCGCCTTGTGCAAAGCCGCCTCGCCTAGAAACAAAGGCACACGTTTGGTCCCCCTGAAGTGCCTGACGTTTCATCGGTACGTGGTGCAGCCCACAGCTGTGCAGCCTTTCGAGTCTGTTGGCTTTTCCGGGTGCGGACGATCAGAGTCACAGGCCGCACGCCGGGCAAGCAGAGAATGGGGCTTGCATAAAGCTGCCAAGAGCCGCTTTTCGGGGTTGTTTTTAAAACACTCAACCCAGCAAGTTGACCAAAATGCAAAGAAGGGAGGAGAAATGAGGGGTGGGAACAAATCAATTTCATCTGTGCCCTAAACTTACCCTGACATCCCGCCCCGAGTTGCCATGTGTCCTGGCCCTGAGGGCCCCGATAGGCCCCTCTCACCGCCTGGAAGAAAGGAAAGAGTTTGCACAAACTCCCTTCGTGGAAGTGCCCTGATGCCTCTTGAAACCGCGGGAGGGACCGGCCCCCGGGAGGGTCCTGGGAACCCCTCCACCCCTGGGCGTGAGCCAGCCTGTACCTTGCCACCGCGCGTGTTCCCGGCCCGCCGTGCCTGCGTCCACCGAGCCCGGCCACACGCGCTCCTGATGCTCCTCTAGCCTCTGGCCGTGGTGCTCCGTCCAGTCACGCCCACCCCTGCGTCAGAACAAAAAGCTACTCTCGGAGGGTCCCACGTGCCTCTGAGGGGAGGCCCTAGCACAGTCAAGGACTTCGGAGAGAAAAGGGCAGAGCACGAGAACAGACACGCCCCCACAGAGACCCCCGTGGCCAGGAAGCACAGTGACTGCCGCAACCACGCGCACGGATGAGACCCCCACACACGCACTGCTGGCTGGGGGCACACTGACAGACGCTAGGTGCTTCCTGGTGAGGACGGACATCGGTGCGGCAGGCTGACCGCAGGACCGAGCGAGTCCGTCCCCATGACCCACCCCAGGCGACGGGAAATGCTGTCAGGAAGATGTGTGGGTGCCTGTTCTCAGCAGCGGGGCTCTGACAGCCCCACGGTGGGACCACCCCGATGTACAGCAGCTGATGGGCGGGAGACACAAAACGTGGTCTCTCCACAAGTGGCCCAGTTACTGAGCCATAAAAAGGAATGCAGCTCTGCCCCAGAGGACTGTGTGACTGGACCTTGAAAACGCCATACTGAGAGAAGCCGGACACAAAGGGCCGTGACACGTGACTTCCCTTGTGTGAAATGCCCAGAACAGGCTGGCCCAGAGACAGACGGGGCATCAGTGGGCATAGGGGCCGGGGCGGGACTGTTACGGGGCTTCCCCTGGGGGTGGACCGCGGTGATGCGCACACAGCTCATGAATATGCTGGAAACCATCGCATCACACGCTTCAAATGGGTGAACTGTGTGGCACGTGAACAAAGCTCAAAAGCTGTTTAAAAAAAAACAAGTTTCACAGTGAAAGTCCAAACAAAGTCCAAAGTGCGGGCACCAGCGGCCGCCAGTGGGGGCCGAGTCTGGAAGGGCCAGAGCACTGGCTGCCGGGGCAGCCAGTGCCCAGAGCCGCGGGTGAGGAGTGCACCAGAGCGCCGCCCCGCGCTGGGGGACAGCCACCCAGCCCTACAGCGACGGTGCTCGGCGTCCCCTCGTCTGCAGAGGAGCTCCCTGTTGGGTTTCCCAAGGGTATTTAAGGCAAAATGGCTGAAATGATATTCAAGGACTGAGAGCTAATAAGCGGGTCGCCCGAGAAAGATGGCGTCTCCTCGTTCCTCTATCGGAGGGGCGCTCCCTTCACTTGACACCTAGAAACCACCTGGAGGTGGCAAGCTCGACCCCGGCCTCAGAAACACCTGTAGGCCCCTGGGGGACAGGTGGCAGTGTCCTGGGCCGAGTCTACGAAAGGCTCCGGGGCAGCCTCCTTCGCCAGGCAGGGACCCCAGGGGCTGCCCGCTGCTCACCTGGGGGGGGGCGGCGGCCCCCGGCCCTCGCTCATCCTCTTGTCGGAGCCGTAGCCCCCCCAGCCGTCTCGGGACTCTCGGCTGTGACGCTCTGGTGGTCCTCCGTGGCCGTGGCGTTCGTCATAGTGCTGGAAAGCACAAGGGGACAGGGTGACACTAGCCACACCATTTTTCAACAGGCCCATGAACCTGCAGCCGCAGCCGCAGCCGGCCGGGGTGTGGCCCTGAGGGGACTGCCCGGGTCGCTGGCGAGGCCACAGGAGCTCCTGGCGGGGCCCTATGCTCCCTGCCCCCGCCCCGCAAGAGAACGCTCGAGTGCCCCTGGGGCCCCACCTCCAGTGCCACACAAGTGGCAGCAGAGGCCTTGGCCCTGTGAGTGCAGAGAGCCCTGCTCCTGCTGGTGCCTGAGGGCTCCGCTGAGGGTCCCCAAGAAGAGTCACTTAGGACACCTCCTTGCTGACGCCAGGTGGGCCCCTCCCACAGCCCTGGGACAGGCAGCGCCCTCAGACCGCTGTGCGTCCCCTCCTTGGGCGGCAGCAGCGGCCTCTCTTGCTATGTGACCCCAGGGGGCAGGGGCCACGATAGGAGCAGCTCAGTGCCTCTGACCAACCCACCCTGTGCTCAAAGACCCAGGACGTCTTTGTAGCGAGAGATTCACAGGACGTTCCCGCAAAAACCACACCGCGATATTGAGAAGGCACGACCCCGATGCCCACCCCTGACCCTCTCTGAGCGTCCCTCTCAGGGCACCTGTAACCACGGACATGGGACCTCCCCCAACATGGGCAAAATGCCTGACAGGCTAAGCCCGTCTGGGGCACTGTGGGGCGGCTCACAGCGCCAGCCTGAGGACGCTCTAGGCCAGTGCGCAGCCCAGCCAGGCCAGCCATCTGCTAGGGCCCGATCGAACCGAACACACCCTGCGCATTCGCACACACACACAACTCCCCACTGGAAAGCAGTTATGCGCACTTCCACTCACCCTTGCCCGCCCCCACACAGAAGCAGGTGCGCCCCAGGCTCGGCGTCCGGGTTTACTTACTTGCCCATCTCGCTCTCCCATCACTGACCTTGATCCTTCCCTCCTGCAAAAGAGAAACATCTCATTCCAACGGCTGCTGACCGCACTAAACAACATTTCGGCAGGCCACACACAAGAACTCCACAATTCGGGTGCTTATTCTATTTCACAAATAACAACTGTAAAGTGCTGGCCTGTGAAAAAAAGCCGGCTTGCATCTAAAGCCTTCTTCCGCGGAGTAGGAGCGGAACTGGATCCTAAGAAGGTGGGAATAAAAATTTTACTGAAGTCCCTTGGAGGGATCTCAGATATAGAGACCCACACCACGAAGCCAAAGACTAACGCACCTGTGGCCTGGTGACAAAATCCAGAGCCTAACAGGAAGCCTTAGAGGGTCCCTGAGCTCTGGTCTGGCCACATACACGATTCACAGCATTCTCAAACCAACTGCAGCCACGATCCATTAAATGAGTGGCTTCTCAGCCTGTCTCTCCCCTGCTCTCCCTTCGCTTGCGAAGGAGCTAATGGACGGTGAAATGGCTTAGGGATATGCAGCCCAGGGGACCACGCGGAGAAGCCCAGAGGGAATCCTGAAACTGGAAAATTGAGGGCTGCCTTTCTAATAAACTATATATATAGTCCTCATTTAAGAAGACAGACAAAGGGACCGACTAAAAACCCTTCTCGGATGCAGCCGGCCGAGTAAGCACTCCCCCCGTCGTCCGGCTGGTCCCTGCACCCCACGCCGGTGCAGGAGCCTGTGTCGGTCAGGGATCCCCAGGGACGTGGACACCAGCCTGCCCTGCCTGCAAAGGCTCGGGTGCCTTTCTGAAAGCTTCTCTAAATGCCTCCTCACTGTAAAAACGAGGAGGGGGACAAGGCGGAGGAGCAAGGCTGGGAGAGAGCCCCAGGGAGCCGCGAGGCCCAAGGGTGGACCACGGAGAGCGGAGTGCGGGAGTGCTGAGATGCAGATCACCCCAAGCCCCCGATCTGTGAAGGGGGCAACGAGTAAGAGGAGGGCTCTTCTGCCACACAAGTGGAGGACACCCTAAGTGAGCCCCAAGTCCAATGCCTTGCCCAAGGCCTGTGCTGCTAAGCCCCCCGCACCGCGGCTCAGCAGCCACGCGGAGCCTCCCAGGTGAGAGAGACATCTGAGAACGAACAGAGACCTATCCCTGCATCAGGCTCAGCTGGCTCCGTCCGTGGCTTCAGGAGAGGGTGGGTGCTGACCTGTCAGCCACGTGGTCCTGGTACTGGCCCCGGTCTCGATGGTCAAAGTCGTGGAAGCGGTGATCGGGCCGAGGGAAGTCTGGGCGGTACCTGTCCTCCAAGGCCACACGCTTTGCTTCCGGCCAATAAGCATCATCTCGCCTATTTTTCATTTTTAAAAGGACATGAATTACATTTGTGAGCGAGAATGAGGGAAACAGGGAAGGGGGTGGAGGTGGGGAGGGGAGCTCTCTCCAGACCCAGTATCATTTAAAATGTCCTGCAGGGCTAATCTCTAAACATTCAATCATTATCGCTTTGATTTGATAAATTAAAATCCTCCAAACTGCCAAGAGGCATGCCGGTATTCTCAGTTGACGGTCCTGAAAGGAGGGCTGCTGGGAGCTAATTGTATCACAAGGCTGTTAATACCCTGATCCCCGCGTGAGCTCAGATGCAAGTGAAATGAAATGTTTGATTCTTCTGGAATGGCATTCCGAGTTGCTACATTTTCACCTTCCTGTCTTCTATGGTAACCTGAACCTCCCTCTGAGTTTTTTGCAAAAGCAAAGGGATTAGACTGGGTGACAGTGAACTGCATGGGGCTCAGGATGGCATCCAATTATCTTCCTCCTGATTTTTACCAGAAAACTAGGCTCATGGGTGGTGGGGTGATGGGTGACCGTCAATTAAGCAGCTCGAAGGAGCTGGAGACCAATAAACCTACTTTGAGAACAGGAAGGCAATTTCCTTTTCCAAGCGCAGCCTGGTGCCTCTCCCCCGCCCTGGCCGGTGGGGGGAGGGGGAAGGGGGCGCTAGCCCCAGCAGAGACGCCTGCGTTTGTGTGTGGGGTTGGGGGGGATCGGCGGGGAACCCTCCCCCGGAACCGCGGGGTGACTATAACGGGCCTCGCTAAGCGACAGCACCACGCGCCCTTCCTCAAGCGGCGACCATTAGACTCCCTATGAGCCACTCGGCAAACACCGCAGGGCCGGAGTAGAAACCAGGTCAACCCCGGTGGGGGTGGCGCCCGGAGGCCCGGATGGGGCGGGGGCGGGGTCCTCACCGGCCGTCCACGTCGTAGGGCCTGCGCAGCACCGGCCGCCTCTCCTGCTCATAGCGCAGCTGCTCCTGCTGCCGTCGCAGCTCCTCGCGCTCGCGGTGGATGCGCTCCTGCTCCTTGCGGCGCTCGCGCTCGACGCGCATGCGCTCCCGCTCCAGCCGCTCGCGCTCCATGCGCTCCCGCTCCAGACGCTGCCGCTGGCACTCGAGCTGCAGGCGCTCCCGCTGCAGCCGCGCCTTCTCCTTCCGCTCGTGGAAGGCCTCGAGGCGCTGCTCCCGCTCGCGCTGCTCGCGCTCCCTGTGGGGACACGGTGGGGCCGCCTGAGTCCCCGCCATCGCACCCCAGGGACCCCGCGTCAGGCCAGACCCCCCCCCACTCCCGATTCTCACAAAAGCCAAGACAAGGGAGCACAGGGAGGGAGAGGGCAAGGGGGCAGGGGGCGCAGCCAGGAGGACTCGGCTGCCAGGCCCCAAAGTGAAGCCACACGTTAAGGGGAGGAGTGAGAAAAGCGGAGAACTGCTACCACGAAGGCCGCTGGGCACAGAGAAAACCCTGGAGGAACAAGTAACCGCAGACGCCCCAGAGCGAGCCTGCCTTCCTCACCCCTTCCCTCCGAGGAGGCCGCGTTTGCCAAGGACAGGGTCCTCCTGGGCAGAGCCAGGGAGCTGTGGGCCAGAAGGCCAGGCACGGGCAGAGGGCCCACGGTACTCGGCCTGCCACCAGCTCCCATGTCACCAGTCCCTGCTTCCCGGAAGCCGAGGGCGGGGAGGAAGGGACAGGGTATGCGCCCCTGCATCCCGAAAGGAGCCGCTGCCACTCCTGCCCGTCCTCAGCCAGGCTCCGAAGCCAGCGGGAGCCAGTCGGAAACAAAAGACCCCGAAACGGGGTTTTTACTTTCCGAAGCTACACGTGCAGACACCAGAACCACACGTGTCAGGGAAGCAAATACAGCACGACGGATGGGAGCAGTTGCTACGTGTTCTCCCAACACCACGACGTGAGGCTCTCGTTCTGCCGAGCAGTGCATGAGGGAAAATGACAAGGGACCTCTGGACGGAAAATGGCAGAAAGCAAAACCGGGAACGACAGGCCTACTTCTGTGCACTGTCCCCTTAACGAAAAGAGGGGTGCATGGCAAAGGAGGTCTTGTGGACGAGGCCGCCTGAGAATGCCACTCCTCGGGGTAACGTCTGCGACTAAAGCGCCCCATCCCTGGTCGCATCTTCGATCTTACTTGCGGGGGTTCAGCAGTGAAGGCCGTGGCCTTGACGCTGGGGCCCCTCGCACCAAAGCCGCCCGCGGGTGCGCTGCCTACACAGGCCGGGGTCGCTGGGCGCCAGGGGCGGTGCTGCTGGCCAGATACCAGCTCCACTACCGTCCTGCCGAGGCCGAAGCCGCCCCTGGCCCTCGTCTCCGGGGAAGCACGAGGCAGGAGTCAAGCCCGGGCCGGGCAGGAGACTCGCTCGGGCAGAAAGGCCGAGCGCCCCCGAGGGGACCGCGAGCCCGCCAGGTCCCACTCACCGCCGCCTCTCCGTCTCTCGGATCTCCCGTTCCCGCTGCCTCTGGCGCTCGCGCTCCCTTTGCTCTTTGATTTTATCAAATGACAAGATGTCTCTCTTCTCTTTGCTTTCCGACTTGCGATCCTGACTCTTGGAGCTCTGTTTACCAAAATCGGTTTGTTAACATCAGAAAAATGCAGCAAACGCACAGTGAAAGTTATAGCTACATATCTGGGGCAGACGAAAAAGCTTCTGTTCCACATGGTTTCCGGGAAGGACCGGCAGGCAGCTCGGTTCACCCATAGGCGCCGCTGCTCACTCCAGAGTGCGGCTTTCACACGCCGCCAACACGGGGTGTCACGGAAGGGAAGGGGGAAGACAGCCCACAGACCCTAGAGGCAGAGCCCAGGATGCGGGGTAGTCTGGGACGAGGCCTCGGGAGCCATGGGGCACGTGCACGCTGCACACACAGCTGTGTGACGGGCCACACTTCTCAGCCACGGACTTGGGCAGGCGGCCTGTGAACAGAACAGGCTGAGGGTGCTTTCCCGTAGAAGAGCACTCCTAGTTGGCTCCAGATTACCATGGGCAGCTTCCATGCCACTCTCATGTCCAGACAGGGCTCAGAACACAAATCCCCCACCCCCATTCCCTCCTGAGGCCCTCAGGGGCTGGGACGCCCGTGCTGGCCACGATCACTGTCCCAGGAGGCTTTTATGGCTCGGAACGCGGGGCCTCCTGCAGACCCACAGCTCCCAGTCTCTAGGGAAGGGGCCTGGGAGACATTTAAAAGGATTTTCCTTGGCTTATTTTCTTAATTACCTCGTGGGTGGTGGGAGTGGGGGAGCAACCCGAAAGACAGGCAAGCAGAAGTTTTGAACGGAAATTTTACAAAACATAAACAAAACCAAAATACAAAAAACAAGGAGGGGGGAACACAGAGAGGACAATCTCATCACAGAAAGACCCACAGCTCAAAACACCATGATGATCCCTTTCCTCCAGATGATGGGCAAAGTGAGCAGGGTCTGATCACGGGCACTGCAGGAAGGCAGCAGGACAGACACCCCAACTGTCCAGGTGAGGGCAACCTTGGGCAGAGGCCGGCATGGCGCTGGTGTCTCAGAGTCGGAGCCCTGCGCTCACCCCTCCCACGTACAAGCAGCCGGGGCACGGGATGCCACCATGGACTGGCTGTAGCGTGTCCTGCTGCCTTCCGGAAGACTGCTCTGCCAACAGTCATCACGAATGACGTCCGTGCCCATCTGCACCCAGAAGCCCCCAGTCTGCCAAGGGGTGTGCACACACACGTCCTGCCACAGCGGTGCTCAGCAGGGGACCAGAGACAGCCAAGTGTCTGTAACCACGGGCCTGGCCAAAACGATCATAGCGTGGCCGTAAACACAGCTCTGAAAAGAAAAAGGACACCGTGTACCCCGGATGGCTCTCAAGGGCGCCACGCAGCGGTCACGTGTTGCACGATCCTGTTTGTATACATTCTAGGGATGGAAAACAGCTGCTTTTCCCCGGGCTGGGGGCGTGGCCGTGAGGAGATCTCCGTGGTGACGGGCTAGTCATGTATGGAGGGCTAGTCGCGTACGGACAGTGGCGGTATTCCCCGGGGGTCCACACCAGGAACAAAAAAGTCCTAGTACTACACACAACCACGCTGGATACCAATGTCACCACCCTGGCTTCGATTCTGTGCTACAGGGACACAAAAGGAAATTGCTGGGGGAAGGGCACACAGGACCGCTGTACTATTTGTGCAACTTCCTATGAAGCTACAATTATTTCGAAATCCAGCATACATGCCAGGTGCTTAGCTGGTGAGTGTCCGACTCTCAATATCCTCTGGGTTATGAGACCGAGCCCCTCACCAGGCTCTGCGCTGAGCATGGAGCCAGCTTGAGATTCTCTTTGTCCCTTCCCCACTCGCACTCTCTCTCTCAAAAAGACAAGAAAGGAAGTGTGAGGAGTCCGTGTGAAAGCAAAGAGGCTTCTGTTCTACATGTGTTGTCACTCCCTGAACCACCTGAACGTTCTCATCATGCGTAGGTTACTATTTATTTTTCTAGCCTCAGAGTGATCTACGTGGTGAGGTTATGGTTTATTCGCCTCAGCACCACAAAGTGTTCTCAGATGAATACCGCAAGCTTGGAATTCAGGAGGAGGCCGGCCCTCCTCAGGAATGGTGTAGCTAGAACCTTCAGCTGGTTGGCAGAGGAGTTTGCTTTTCAGAGTGGAAAAAACGGAACAGGAGTCACTAGCTTGTCCAGCCGTGTGCGCCACGGAGATGGAGGTCTGCCCTCTGACAGTGGGAGTCATTTTCCAGGGGACCCTCTTCTCTCCGTTAACGTCACAGAAGATGAAGCAATGGCCTGAAGAGATGAATCAACTCCCACTAGGCTAACCAAAGAGCAGAACCTGCCTTCTGACTTCAATAGCCTGGGTCCTGCCCATCTACCCAGTGGCCAGCTTTCTGGGAATCAGTTCTTCTTCTAGAAGACGGTGTAACCCGACAAAGAATTGGCCAACAGTGAACACATGATGGGAAGTAAAAGCCTTCAGTGTTCTTCTGAAACTAGCTCTAGAACCTCACTTTGTGTCTGTACAGACCATCCAACAGCTAATAACACGCCTTCGGAACACATCAAAGGACTCTTACAATGTTAAAGGCGAAACAATGCTGTTTTCGTTACGTAAACCAAAGTGGTTGTTAAATACCCTCGACTCAAATCACTTGGACCTGAGATGGCGGAAGCAATACTTACTCTCTCTTTTGACCTGCTTGTGGTTTTCACGCTAATGACAGGCTCTCCTTTCGATTTATCCATCACGACGGTCCGCTCCATTCCTCTGCTTCCTTCAGGAAAAAAACAGCGGTCTATGACACCCTGCTGAGGCCCCTGCTTCCAAGGAGCAGGCAGCACGCGGGCTAACTGGCGGTCCTCCAGGCCCCCTCGAGGGACTGACACGAACCTCTGGAACCCCTGTGCCCCCTCCTCCTGCCTGTTGTGACACGAAGCACGCGCCACCAACACGAGGCAGCTGGCGCACCTCGATGGTCTCTGCTCACCTGGAATGAAGTGGCTGGGATTTCTTCACATCTGGCAACATAAACCTCAGCCAAGGTGTGTTCTGCCATACAAACACTTCCAACCCCCAAGCTGCCTTTACCCTCGCGCTAAATGCCAGCGGCTCCAGGGTAACTGATTTCGATTTTTATCCCTCCTCCACATCCTGGAACGCTCAGCAGAATTCAGGCCCTCGTGCTCCCAATCGGATGTGGGGCTTCCCGTCATTCAGCCACAGCAATAAAGGCCTCCAAACAGAGTCCTTCCCCTCAACAACACAATAACCAGCCTCTAACCACCAGGACTATCACCGATTTGGGGAGATTTGCAATACGTGAGCAACAGTTTAAAAATGTGTTCCTCACAAGACCGCTGGTGAATTACACCAAACGCTGAGATCTAATTTGCAATGCGCCGTACCTAGTTCCAATGCTCCAGGTGGCTGAGTTTTGTTTTATGGGGGGGGAGGGGGGGAGGCACGAGGAGAGGAGAGAATTGATTTTATTTTTTCCAGAAAACGTTCCATGGAGCCTCATGCAAATCTGAAGGCGCAGAACACAATGAACTTTTATGAAACGCCAAGAGGTGGCACGCCCCACGTCCAGCTATGACAAAGGCTACAGATGTTCTGAGGTCCGCGCTTTCACCCTGGTTTTCACTCTATCCGGCTGCACGCACGCACAGGAGACACCGGCCACACGGCTGCGGACCGGCGTCGCGTCCCCTACGGGAACCAGGACACCTCCGCGCGCAGCCGAAAGTGCTTCTGCCAAACTGTTAGTGAGCGCAGGTCATCGGGCAGAGCGCCCAGGACACTCCTTCAGGCCACGTCACCCCGAGACTGCGTTGCTGTCACAGCCCCCCCACCCCCAGCCTGGCACACCGCGCTCACTCCATCCTGGACACCTCTGCGTGCCCACCAGGCCCCGCTCACCTGATTTGGTGATTCTGGACCGATTCGGAGGTCCTGGTTTCGGCTCCTCCTCGTCCTTTTCTTCCTTCTTTATGTCTTCAGGCTTTTTTTCCTCCTTTTTCTCCACTTTCTCTTCCTTCTTAATCACGGTTCTGTTTAGAAACACAGTTGTCCCACATGAGTGCCCGGGACTCGGATGGCAGCACACACACCCGCAGACTTGCACGTGAAACCCACTGGCCTCGCGGCCAGTGGGCGTGTGTAGCTCTTAGAGAC
This sequence comes from Hyaena hyaena, assembly GCF_003009895.1. NCBI lineage: Eukaryota > Metazoa > Chordata > Mammalia > Carnivora > Hyaenidae > Hyaena > Hyaena hyaena. Next base: position 164,006 of record NW_024080931.1, on the reverse strand, counting down.
TGGGTGACCATGTCGCCTTGGGAGACAGAGCCCTTCTCCCCCTGGGGGGTCTCTGCTGTGTCTAGAACCAAGCAGGACTGAACTGCAGGCTGGTAGCATTTTGTCCTGACTGCTTGACGCACTGGGACGGGAGACCAGCAAGCAGACACACACACGAGAAACGCTGCAGCTACGTACAAATGCACGTTAAAAACTACCTTCAAGTGTTTCACTGTGTGTGCGGGAAAAACATCCTTTTCCAAATAAATACAGTACAAAATAGAATGGAGGGGCGCTGGGTGGCTCAGTCAGCTGAGTGTCCCTCAGGTCATGATCTCAAGGTCCGTGGGTTTGAGCTCCACTTCTGGCTCTATGCTGACAGCGTGGAGCCTGCTTCAGATTCTGTGTCTCCCTCTCTCTGCCCCTGCCCTGCTCATGCTTGGTCTCTCTCTAAATAATAAGCATTAACAAAAAACTTTAAAAAATAAAACAGAATGGAAGCACAGGCTGAGGACGGGAGGTGGTGGCTCCGTGACACAGGAGGCAGACCACCGGCCCGGACCATCACACCTGGCCGCTTCTGTGTGTTCTGGGGGAGTGAAAATGGCAGGCTCCATCCTGGCTTGGCTGGAGACTGTTGTGACATCTCACCCTGAAGGCAGCTTTATTCTAGCAGCGAAAGAAATCCTTGCCGCCTGTTTCCCATGTTCCAAATGCGGTCATCTCGGGTAATTAAATCTCACACGTTAAATGCCCGCTGTGTGCCGGGCAGAGTCCAGGACGGGAAAGTGAGGCCCCTCAGGGTCCTTACCCAGGGCTCCCCGCCCCTCTCCCCTACAACCTACAGGGCTCAGCCTGTCACAGACACCTCTCCTAAGTCACTCTTCCTCCCGCCTCAACTTCCACAGTACCTCTTAATTTTATTCACACTTTGAGAAAAACCTCGTTTAAAATTTGTTAATTTTTATTTCTGAGAGCAAACGAGTGAGCTTAACTGCGTGAACTGAGGGGCTGAGAGATAGAGAATCTTAAGCAGGCTCCATGTTCGGTGAGGAGCCTGCTGGGATTCTCACTCCCTCTGCCCCTCTCTCACTCACAATCTTGCTCAAAATACTTTCAAGGAAAAAGTCCAACACTCAACCTACTCACCCACACAAGCTGCCCCTTTTCAAATATTTTTAAAATGTAAACACACACAACAATTGACAGTGTGTACCAGAATCAAGACCTGTTTTTTGGGGCTGCCTGGGTGGCTCAGTTAAGCATCCCACTTCGGCTCAGGTCATGATCTCACGGTTTGTGGGTTTGAGCCCCGCATCGGGCTCTGTGCTGACAGCTCGGAGCCTGGAACCTGCTGCGAATTCTGCGTCTCCTTCTCTCTGCCCCTCCCCTGCTCACACTGTCACTCTCTCAAAAGTAAACGTTAAAAAATAACGGTATTTTTTAGCATACTGGTTTCGCTAAAACCAACAAAACCAAAACCCCAAACACTGTGTGCATGTCGACTTACTCAAGGAATTTCCCTGTGCCGGCCCCACGGGGCCCTTCCTGACGAGCACTGGGCTCCAGCACCCGGGCGAACGCCGAGCGGCGCGTGGGTGGCCCCACAGCCCAGCATCACCAGGACGGGACCGCACCACCACACGTCTCGCCTCAGGTCCGTGCCGGCCAATACACACAGATTCACGGCGACACAGCCCACGTCCCTTCCTTTCTAACAGGGACAGAGAGCGCTGCAGGTGACCATGTGGCTGCAGATGAAGCCATGATGAATGACCTGTGGTGCGCGTCCCTCACCATTCTGCGGTGGTGCCTCCCTCTCCGAGGAGACCCCTCCCACTCGTCCTGCACTCACACGGCACCTCCTGGATGCAGAGGGACCCCTTGCTAACACAAGTCAAAAAAGTACTTTCTAAAATACAAACGTATACGGACGCAAGAAGGCTGGAAAGACACAAAAAGGGGATGCCGTCGGGCAGCGGGCTTGTGCTGGACACGCGCATGCGCCGCCCCGACGGCAATCACACCGAACGCACTGCTCATCCGGGAGCGCAAAGACAAGCCCCCTCTTTGGAAAGGTTTCTCTTTTGCTCAGGCTGCCTACCAAACCTAGAAAGTCTTAACACGAAAGGAAAGGTTAGTGAAAGTGTTTACTGGAAGACAAAGATAAGCTCCAAACATACTGTTAACTTCTCAGTCTCCCGGTCATATCACTTCAAGGCAGTCTGGTGCGAGCACCCCAAGTTCACTGCCTGGTTAGCGCCGCAGCGCAGGGGGGACCGGCCGGGACCGAGCCCTGGCCTCGTCACTTCCTAGCCAGGCAGTTCCAGCCTGGAGCCTGCTCCCTCTGTGACACCAAACTTTTCCAGGGACCAAGGTGCACCCGATGCACGTCAGCTAATTATCCTCACTTCCTCTCGTTCGGACACAGCTTGCTGTGTCGTCAGAAAGTCAAGGAAGGAAACGGATTCCCAAACACCAAGAATCCTGACAATTCTGAACAGCTACTGATGATTGACACACAGAGGTTCAGAATTGCTGACAGAACGTGTCTCTTTGGAGAAGTCGTTGATAGAATGACTGGTCTTGCCTGTAGATACTGAAGGCTACTCTGACCCCCAGTACTCACCGGCCCACAGATTCTAATTTGGAATGAAGATTGGCAATTAAACCGTTAAAAACGGAGTTGAATTTATGAGTATTCGTGATGCCCACATCTTCAGTCAACGATAAATTTTCTTAACATGAAACACAAAGGCAAAACTGAATCACTGAGATTGGTTCTCAGCAATGGCTTTAACCTTTGCAGCGAGAATGGCCTTAGGTGTGCAAGTAGGTTGCACAGACAACATGAACGCGCTGTGCTCTGTACCACTACCACCAAAACCTACCGTCTCCGGAAGATAAACCTATGACTTTGCGAAAATGTGTAAGTAAGCAATGCCTACTCCGAATGACCCGTCTGTCCCTATTTCCGTGTTGGTTAAAGACATAAATCACCATCTTTATAGATGGTGTCTCAGGCCCACAGTTCCCAAACTTCTGTGCCAAGGTACCCAGTAGGGTGCCACAGTGAAGTCACAGGTATCCAGAGGTTCCTGATGTTTCTGAGGGACACACCGTAACACCTGACAACTGTCAGATTCCGCACAACCTACTAGCTTGAAGCTATTCTTCTCAATATTAGATCAGGTTATGTTCCTTTGGATGACGCTGTGATAAAAAGCAGGAACCAGTCTGGATCAGGAAACGATTCCACGGTTTGAGAGACTGTGCAAGGACCCAGAACGGTAAGAGTGAAGTAAAATTCTTACTCTCTCGGGCTGCCTGGGTGGCTCAGTCGGTTTTGTGTCCGACTCTTGGTTTTGGCTCAGATAGGCTTTGTAGGTTCACGGGTGGCATCAGGCTCTGCGCTGGCAGTGTGGGGTCTGCTTGGGATTCTCTCTCCCTCTCTCTGCCCCTCCCCCACTGGCACTCTCTATTTCTCAAAATAAACTTAAAGTTACAAAATTATTTTTCTTCCGTTTTGTGTTTTTTTTTTCCCCAACAGACTAAGTTTTGAACACAAATGCTTATTAAGGATCCTCTGAACACATTTTTTAGAGTTACGTGTTACTTCACTCGACAACTTTAAATACTCAAGTGGCAGCAGGATGCACAAATTGGGACACTTCAATGAGAAGCTGGCAAGGCAGGCTGTCCTTGGAGAGGAGGAATGACCCTGTGGCCTGCCCTCTTCCCGACCACTCCCAAGAGAAAGGTAAAGAGGAAAGTCTTAATTTCTTTTTTAAAGTAAGCTTCATGCCCAGCGCAGAGCCCAGTGCAGGGCTTCAACTCAAAACCGTGAGATCAAGACCTGAACTGAGATCAAGAGTCGGACGCCCAACTGCCTGAGCCCCCCAGGCGCCCCGAGAAAGGTTTTAAATCACTTTACTTTTCAATTTTGATCTCCACGGGATGATGTCTGTCAACACTAGATAATTTTTCCTTCTTCACTTCACACTCTTTTCTGTCGGACAGCTTTTTCCCAGCCGGTTCATTTTTGGCCTAAAACACAAGACGGACAGAAATGGCTCACGTCCAGGCCTTCTTGCTTGTGAGCTCCGAGGGTTACGGCAGGCGGGAGCGGCCTCACCTTCTCAACGGAGATCATTCTTCCGTGAAGCTCAGTTCTGTGCAGGTGGCTGATGCACTTTGTAGCCTCATCAGATGTCGACATGGTGACAAACCCGTAGCACCGAGCTCCAGGACTGCGGGCGTTGGTCACCACTTTGGCCCCGACAACCTTCACGAGAAAGGGCACGCTTATTCTCCCATACAGGTCACCACACAATTTGTCAAAACTGCTGAGCGGTTAACTGATCACCATAATTACATCCGCTAGTGTTTACTTCTCCACAAATCGGCAGTTCTCCATGACTAGCTACTCACGTGGTTCTAATTCATCCTTTGAAAATACAACTGCTTTTGATACAAGCTCGGCCCTCGGAGGGACACAAAACAAACAAGGAAAGCTAAAGACATTTAAACTTCACCAACCACAACTCAGTAATTAATCAAAAGTCCATTCTACTTGGATCACTGTCTCCAACTGGACTTCAACTTCCAGACAGGCTGGCACACCAAGTGTTTGCCCTCCTGCTGCCTGGAACTAGAAAACTAGAGGAAAAGTAGGCAACAAGGGGTTTCGGACACTGCACACCAGGCCACGCGGGATGGAGACCTGCAAGAGGGGACACGCGCAAGCCAAGCTGTATGGCTGCCTGCGCTCACTTCCTAGAAGTACCAGGCCAGGGCCAGGGAGGGAGGAGGGCCAGAGGAGGGGTGAGGGGTGGTATCCCAGAGCTGAGCACAAGTCAACGTCTGAAGAAATCAAGGCAGCAAGAACTCAGTGCCGAAGAGGAGAGTGGTGCTTAAAGACAGCCGCGGGGAGCCGCACACATGTGAGAAGCCCACGCAAGGCTACAGAGAGAACCACCTGTAAGAGCAGAGCAAATGGTCCCTAGGGGTTGCTCTGGGGCTCCAACGATTCACTTTACCCAGAGTGAACCCAATAGCTGGAATGGAAAAGCTCACAATTTATGGGGCATGAGGTTGAGAAGGCAGAAGGGTGCTGCCCCAAGAGCCGAACTGACCTGACTAACCTACGCTAATGAAGCTGGACAGCAAATCTGAGGAACAAGTGAACTGCGTCCCAGCAAAACCTCAAGAACATTTACGGGGACACACGAATTAACTAGAATACATGTAAATCACGAGGTCTGATGTCTGATCAAAAATAACCAGGCAGGCCCAGAAGCAGAAAAGGACTCTAACAAAGAAAGCAAACCAACCAAAAGACTCAGAACTGACTCGGTAACACGATTAGTGGACAACAATATTAAAAATTATTTTAGCTATATCCTAAACCTTCAAGATGCTGGAGAAAACACTCAGCACGCTGGGTAACCACTCAAAAGGTATTTGAAAATACCCAACCCGGAATTCTGGCGCTGGAAAATACCTTAGAGGGGATGGACAGCAGACCCGGCAGAGAAAAACGTTAAGGGAACTTGAAGACATAACAGAAACTACTCAAAGTAAAATGGAAGAAAAGAGATGAAACATGTGAAAACAAACCAGAGCAACAGCGGGCTTCAGGACAGTCAAGGGTCGTCAAGGGCAAGAAGCACAGGAAAGACCTGGTGGATGAAACGCCAGCACATTCGTAGCGGCGAATCGCTTCAAGCCAGTGATCAAGAGACTCTTACAGGTAAGCCAGCGAAAAAAGACACCTGTGCCCTACAGGACGAAGGCGAGACTGACAGCCACAGGTCAGACTCAACACGTGCCAGAAGGAAGGGGCAGCTTTGCTGTCTGGTAGAAAAATCAACCAACCTGGGATTTGGCACCCAGTGAACACAGCTTTCAAAATGAAAGCGAAAGAATGACGTTCCCAGACACACAAGGGCAGCAGGAATTCATCACTGGCAAGCCTGTACCTTAAGAAAGGTTTAAAGATGGAGTGAAGTGATGCCCAGCGGGCACTATGGCCATGTAAATATGCCAACAATACACTATATTGTTTACTGAACAGAAGAGAGACCACGAGGGCAGGAACCACAGTGTCAGGGAGGGAAGAAGGGCGGTGCACTGTGACAAGGCTCGCACGCCTCTGGGACTGGAGTATCACCGAAGGACAAACTGTCTTTTATTTTGAGAGGAATTGGGGGGCGGGGTATGCACACACAGAGAGAGAGAGAATCCTAAGCAGACTCCTCACTGTCAGCACAAAGCCCAAAGTGGGGCTTGATCGTACAAACCGTGAGATCATGACCTGAGCCGAAATCAGGAGTTGGACGCTTAACCGACTGAGCCACCCAGGCTCCCCAAGCTGAAGCTTTAATAGAATTTCTAAATGCGGCCACTAAAGAAAAAAATGTTACAATTCAACCAGCGGGTGAAAGAAAAAAATCAGAGCTGAAATAAAATACCTGGAGACAAATGAAAAGTAAATACAACAACACACAAATTACGGGATGCAGCAAAAGCAGCGAAGAGCAAGCTCACAGTGACAGGTGCCCTCATCAAGACACAAGGAAAAACTCAAAGAAGCAACCGAATTTTACAACCTCCAGAAACCGGACCATGATAACATAGTTACATATGCTAGGTATAGCTAGGGAGTAACAAATCATAAAGAACAGTCAATGCAAAACGCAGCAAATAAAGAGAAGGAAGCCGAGAAACGGATCAGACAGAGAGAAGACACGGAGCCAGAGCAGATTTGAACCTGACCATGTGAGTGCCCACGTTACACATCGATGTTCTCGCAGGACGCACTAGAGAGCTGAGGGCACAGCCTGCACCCAGGCCGGCGTGCAAGAGCCCTGGGTTGGGTCAACGTGAGCAAGTCCTCTCGTCTCTGCAGCTCTGGGTCCCCTCCTGAGCGCTGATGGTGGGGGTGGGGCGGGGGGCCCTCCCGGCGTCTCCGGTTCCCGACAGACCCCAGGGACCGTGTTCCCACTCGCGGGTACGGGGGAGCCCTGCTCTCCCAGTACAGGAGAGCCCCCCTCTGTCCAGAGCACCTCACACGGGGCCAAAGGTGATGGACTTTCCTGAAGGGGACAGAGATGTCACTTCTCTCAGATGTCACATCTCTTCTATTCTTCACTCTTAAGGTCAAGAGGCTGAGCCAATTGTGGGGTCACATGACCTTCCCACCAAACTAATTACTCTTGCGAGGACATCACTTCTGATGGCAAAGAGAGAGCAGAATCCAAGACACACTCACCGGTCCCTGTCTCCCTGGCCTTGCCCTCTGCCCCCACAGTGGCCTTTGACTAGTTCATCCACAACGCAGACTTGTCCTACCCTGGTGCTTCCGAGCCACGGCTCTAGTCCACAGACGAGACCCGCGGGTAAGGCCAGAGCAAGAATAACCTGGGCTTCGTGTAAGTAGCACCTACTCGGCAAGGTGCGTCAAGCCCCAGACCCACATCTAACCTGGTCTCCCCCCTCCCCCAAACGCTGAAGGCGTGCTGTACTTTCCCTAATAAATCCCTCGGATGTTTGGATTTACTTTTTTCACCAATGCTGGTTTATTTTTGAGAGAGACAGGAGAGAGCAAGCAGGGGAGGGGCAGAGAGGGGCAGACCAAGGATCTGAAGCGGGTTCTGTGCTAACAGCAGAGAGCCTCATGCAAGCTCGAGTTCCACGCCGTGCGATCCCGACCTGAGCCGAGGGCTCCCAGGCGCCCGTGTCGCACTGACAGCTCACACGGTTTCTCCACGAACTTTAAGATCTATGAGGACAGTGACCTGACATCTGCCACTATTCGTTACAACTGGGGGCTAACTCAAGGAAATGACTAAGGACCAGGCTACAGCTCCTCCTAAAACACTCACTGTGAAGTAAAACTCGTCTTACAACCGCTGCTCCCGCGGTCCGTCCACTTAAGTCACTGGCACTTTTGCCGACTCCTCGTCAGGGACAGATGTAGGCGAATGGGTGCCGTGGGCATGCACATCTGGGAGGCTCTGCCCAGACCCCCGGCAGCTTCTCCATGCCAGGGGCGGGGTGAGGGAGGGGGGTACCCCACGCCTGCTCCCCCCTTGGAGGGCCGCTCCCCACAGACCCCCAGGAGACCAGGGCAATCCCCCCGGGCCTAAAATGAAACTGCTTCATTTTCTAAATCCAGGACAATGAAAATCGGTTTTAAACGTCGAGTCCTTGGAAGGCTTCTGAATTGTATTATTTTCTTCCTGCCCCTGTGGACGGTGTATTAGTTGATTTATTTTTAAACCACTATCGTATTCCAGTTCTTGAACTACGTGTTTAAAAATGTTGGAACATTTAAAGTTAACTCTTCACTTAACTGTTCAGGAAAAAAATCCAACAGGCCAGCTTGCAATTGTTGTAAAGGCCAAAACCCAGCAGTTTCTTTAAGAGAAGTGAGAACAAACTATTTACACATTTCCTGTGATACGACCAGCTACCTGTTGGCTGTTATCCGCCCTCACCGGGAAACAAGGCCCGCTACCCAAAACCGGGTGGGCCTTTTCTCCCTTGCAGTTTCGTTTTTCGCACGTATGTACGTGTGCACGTACTTATGTACACACGAGCCCCCAAAACAGAAAAGACCACCGACCAGATTAACAATAGAAAAAGGACCCCCTCAAATTCCTGCATTTATTTTTAAATGTCCAACAGGCCGGGTGGCAAGCCGTCAGGGAGCACCCACCTTTCCATACTTGTTAAACAGATTCTTCAGATCGGTGGCGCGAGTCGTGGAGGACAGTCCGCTGACCCACAGGTTCCTGCCAGAGCCGCTGCCGGTACGACCTGGGGCAGGGGGGAAAGGACCAAGCTTTGGCTCCAGGCCTAACAGGAGGTGCGACGTCTCAGGACATAGCCGTCTCTTAAACCCCAGCCGCATCCCAATCCTACTCTTCTGGTTTAAGAATTCAATTGGTGCCGACAACCCAAAGACCAAAAATACGGGCTGCAGCAACCGTTTCCTTACTTAAGGAATCATCAGCTCCGGTCACTTGCGAACGGAAATGAATCCTGATGCCCAATTCTCAACCAAGACGGCAGTTAGTATGATCTCGTTCCATTATTATAGTGGGCCGAACAGGACGAGAATGGGACGCAGGGCAGCAGGACTCTCACGGGCTCATAAATGACACCCACAACGAGACAGAAGCCACGGAGGCTCACCAACATTTAAGTCTAGTCTCGCAGAGTAACTGTTAGACGGAACTTCCGGTAATCCTCAATCAAACCAATGATGGTATCCCCAGCGTGGGTGCCCGCAGGCCCCTCCCTCCCCAAATAAGGGACCCACCGGTGGCTCCCTGTTCCGTAAGTTAAATCATACCTTTTTCATCTTTAATGATTGGCTTTATATCTTTTTCTTCCTTAAAAGAGCTAGAGACAAAAGTTAATGTTACTCACACAGGAAAAAAACGAAAGAGAACTAAATTAAAAGTATGGTATGTGCTAAAACTGAATACCTACCAGAAAATTAGTCTGAAACAAAATCTTAAGACACCTTTGCAAGCTTTTATGGGAAATCTGACCCCCAAAATACAACGTCAGATTCTTAAAAGTCAATTGGATTTAGCTGAAGATAAGAGTTAACAATTTAAGAACACAACCGTAATAGGTTGAGAAAAAGAAAAGAAATAGATTCACCCATTAAAAATACACAGAGAGAAATAAAACATTGCTTAGAAGTAAACTACAATTGCATCAGTCTGGCTGGCCAATTGCAGAAAAAACAGCTTATGTGTGTCATTAAATGACCAATGGAAAGGAGATAGCGTCTGGTCTAAAACTGAGAAAAAACAAACCTCATTTTCTGATCAGCGCCCTCACTGGCTGAGGACTCTTTAGGAGCCGGAGGGACTTCATTACAAGCTTCAAAAGCAAACTTCTTCACGTCTTCTTTGCTATCTCTGGGGTCTGGGCTTGAGGCTTCCGGGGGCGCTTCCGCGACCTCCTCGCTAGAGGCTTCCGCGTGCTCTGAGGCTTTACTACTCTGCTCAACTGGCTCCTCTAGCCCTACAGGCTCACAGTCCGGCCGCGCGCCATCGCCTGGCTGCTCCACGGGCTCCCTTTTCACTACCGCTAACAGGGTGTCTGCCCTGCTCGCCTGAGCTTGTGCCGTTGACTCGCTGGCCAAATCTAAATCACCCTCCTCCGGGTGGGCGCTGCCAAAAAGGTCCTCTTCCTCCGCAAGCTTTCTGTCTGGCCCCACGCTACTTGTATCCTGTGCAAAGGGCTGCTCCAGCTCGGAACCTTCTTCTTTTACTGGCTCAGATTTACAAGTTTCCCCCAAAATGTCGAGTATTTTCTCATTTTCTACGGATTTAACAGGAATAGAATGGCACAAGGTTTAATTACCAGGGAAATAAAGCAATCACAAATGCGGAACTGGCACGGCCGCCACACTAACACGAAGAGAACCGCTAGCTACACAGAGATTGGAAAACCCGCGGGTACACAAAGTGACACTCGTTACACTACCTGCGCTCCAACCGACTGCTACGGTAAGCCGCTACGCTACACGGGAGAGAAAAGGCCCCCACAGATTTAAACACCTACAACCGCGTGGCTGCTTCTCGACAGTCTTCTTTGGATTTTAGTTCAAATGTGGGTCTTCGACTTATCTTCCCAGAGTCTGAGGTGCGGAACCGAGTGTGGTCACCGTTCGACGACAGCTCAATTTCCAAATGTCTTCGAATGTCTTTTAACGGGACAGTCCGACATGAAACCCAGAATCTCTTCCAACGGTAGGTGATATGCACGCAGTCCGGAAGGGGAGTGACACGTTAGAAATCTTCCTGAAGAAGATCTGGTTTCCTCTTCTAGATTCCAGTCACTTCTCAGGTTAAAAGTGCCCTGACAACCGCTTTTTATCCTGCCTTAACTGTATCACTCAGAAAGACTGCGGCAAAATATCACAAGATCTGTTTCATGTGTAGAAACACATGGAAGAATCATGGGGGGAAATTACTTAAATGCCACTCTACGTGGTTATAGAGATGACAATAATCACTACATCTCACCAAATATATTTGACCTCCAGAAACCAGAACGGCACTTCCACAGATCTGGTGATACTAGTGGGTTTCCAATCTCTGATCCTGGTACGATCTGGATTGTCCACCATTAAAATAGTTTACACGACCATACACAGCTTAGGATATACAGAAAGCTTGAAAAACAAGAGTGGGGAAACTTTCAAACCATTAACTTCGTGTCTCTCTTATCAGTACCTGGCTCCAGCAGAGGGTCTTCAACGTCCTGTTTTAAAACAGAAAAGAGAAAAAAAATCCACAAGGCGCTTAGACACAGGGCTACACCCTTCCCCGGCAGACACCGCTTTGGTCAAGTGTGCACAAGTGCGTTTTGAAGGGTGCTCTCCAGTCCAGACAGCTCAGTGCGTTCTGGGATGACTGCCCCGAGGACAAGCCCGCTGTGCCGGCTTCCCCCCTGCGAAGCCCGGGAGGCGGCAGTGACGCTCAGCCCGTGAGGGTCTGGCCGCCCTGTCCCAAGCCTGAGCTAAGGTCCCCGGGATAGGGCAGAGGCAGCGGCCAGAGGGAGAGGTCACACAGACGACTACTGCTTTACACATCACACCAGGTCTCAGTAAGATCCAGCTCTCCGCAGAGAAGCTGTTATTTATAACTGGAACCTGACAACCAAACTGCTTGCTCTTCTCAAAGCCCCTCCCTGACTTCCCACTGTACTTAAGAGAGCGGGCCAGACCTCTCCCCTGGCCTCCAGATGTGAGGAGTCAGGCCCACCGCCACCTGCCATCTCACCCCTGCACCCTCCATCCCTACAACCAGCCACTCTGCCTTTGGGCCCAAAGTCCTCTTTCCCCCTTCGCTGGATTAATTCCTGACGGACGTGTCCGACCTCGATCTGGGTAGGGCTTCCTCCCTGAAGCCTCTCACAAGTTTTCGTTGTACAGCCACCTAGCCCTCTCCCTCAATGACCTTCTTTCCCCTTCTAGTTACTTTCTTGTTCGGTATTAAGGCTGCCGCCACTGGAGTACAGTCACACTGTAACTTGTTTGCTTCACCCTTCACCCCAGGACCTTGGCTAAAAATCAGTGCTCAAAAGAATCTTTTTTTACACAGACGCACATCCTCTTTCACTAAAGAATATTAACCACTTGCCTAACGTTTCCCACCATGCACAACCAGGTGGGAACTCACCGTAGGTACCTTGAAGTCCAATGATGAAGCATCCAAAGTGTTCTCGAAGGCCTCCCCGTCCACCTGAAAGACAAAATGGAAGACCATCTAATGGAGACAGAGTTATAAAGGCCAAGGCCTATATACCTTGCTGGTTTCTAAGCAACTTACGTGCGCATTTCCCTCACAGTGCCCACTGCCACCTGCAAGCTCACTATTGGATTGTTCGGTTTATCGCCGGCCTCCCCACCTGCCCCAGGACTGGGCGGTGCCGGCCCCTGACAGGGTCCCCCATGACCATACAAAGTTATTTCCCAGGCAGTTTCTATTTCCTGGTGGTCCACATACGTGACCCAGACGTGACTGGCAGAGCAGAACTCAAAGAAAAATGAAAATGTCACACTTCTCTGATTTCACTTGGTAACAATACCTTTAAAACCACCACCAACAGGGCACTTTCTCCTAGGAGGCTTTACTTAAACATTTAACGAAATTGGTATCTTATACTTTACTCAGTTTGAAAGCTTTTTACCTTCTTAAGTGAAATACAAAAATATGCCTTTCCAAATGTGTTTCCTTTTCCAGATTTGCATCTTTAAAAAAAAATTTTTTTTAGGTTTATCATGGAGAGACAAGAGAGACAGAGCATGAACATGGGAGGGGCAGAGAGAAGGGGAGACACAGAATCTGAAGCAGCTCCAGGCTCTGAGCTGTCAGCACAGAGCCTGACACGGGGCTTGAGCTCACAAACCATGAGACTGTGACCCAAGCTAAAGTCAGACGCTCAAACGACTGAGCCCCCCAGGCGCCCCTAGGTTTGCAGCTTATGACCTGCATGATCTGATTAACCAAAAAGTGAGAAACCAAGTTCATGCTTGGAAATAACATACACCAGGATCGCACTGCGGGAGGACAGCAAGCCCATTGCTCAACAGCACCCTAGGCAGGGATGCAGTGATGTTTGGAGTTGTTGATTTTTGACCTTTAAGGTTTAAAGTTCACTCCCACGAGGGCGCTTTTTTCCCCAGTTTAAAGCTAGACCAGTCAAGGAAAACAAAACAAAACACAAGCCAAAAATACCAACTAAACTAAGAGGGCTGAGTATGCCAAGGAGGTAAGACAAAAATGGCAATCAGTTTTAGCAAGGCCGCCCAGGTTTCCACCAAACCCTAGACGTGAAGGCCTGAGAAAGCAACACTGGTAACGGGATCAAAGCCCTCCTTTACGTACAAAGATGTTAACGTTAAAAGTGGTCTTCCTGGGGTGCCTTGGTGGCTCAGTTGGTTAAGTGGAGGACTCTTGGTTTTGGCTCAGGTCATGATCTCCCAGTTCGTGAGATGGGAGCCCCGCAGGCAGGGCCTGCTTGGGATTCTTTCTCTCAAAATCAGTAAGAAAAAAAACAACCACCATCAAACTTTAAAAGTGGTTTTCCTTTAACAGGAGGGGATTCATCTGAGGGCACAAGTACTTTTCTTTGCTGTATAACTTTAGCCTGGTACATGCAGGTTTTTTTTTTTTTTAATGTTTTTTATTTATTTCTAGGAGAGAGAGACAGCGTGAGCAGGGGAGGGTCAGAGAGAGAGGGAATCACAGACTCTGAAACAGGCTCCAGGCTCTGAGCTGGCAGTCAGCACAGAGCCCGACGCGGGGCTCGAACCCACGAACCGTGAGATCATGACCTAAGCGAAAGTTGGACGCTTAACCGACTAAGCCACCCAGGCGCCCCATTGTTTACTCATTTTTAAGAGACAGAGAGTAAGTGGGGAAAGGGCAGAGAGAGGGAGACACAGAATCCAAAGCAGGTTCCAGGCTCTGGACTGTCAGCTCAGAGCCTGACGTGGGGCTTGAATCCACGATCTGTAAGACCATGGCCTGAGCTGAAGTCAGATGCTTAACTGACTGAGCCACCCAGGTGCCCCAAGTTACTCTTTTTTTTTTTAATTTTTTTTAAGGTTTTTATTTATTTCTAGGAGAGAGAGAGAGAGACACAGCGTGAGCAGGGGAGGGTCAGAGAGAGAGGGAGATACAGACTCTGAAACAGGCTCCAGGCTCTGAGCTGGCAGTCAGCACAGAGCCCGACGCGGGGCCCGAACCCACGAACCACGAGATCATGACCCAAGTGAAAGTCGGACGCCTAACCGACTAAGCCACCCAGGCGCCCCAAACCCCAAGTTACTCTTAAAACAAACAAACAAACAAAAAACCCAACAGGATAATCCAAGCAACGAGATCATGAACTGTTTTCTTATCTTTCTACATAGTTTTGGAATCTGTTTTCCAAAGGAAAATACTTTAAGTAATCAGCCTTTTCAGACTTAGGCGTAGAAGTGCCTCCCACCAACTGCTGAAAACGTTCCCCAGAACCGCAGGGATGCTCTCCAGTAGCTGATATCAGTCTTCTGAGCAGTTTCAATGGACGGAACTTGCCACAGAGGTTTAGACACCAAACCCAGTGTCCGTGGTGACGGCGACAGAGCTGGACACTGGCTAACCAGCCAGCAGGGCGCCCGTCCTGGCGCACGTGAGCAGCCCGCGGGCGCCGGGGGGCCGCTGGCACATTCCACCGCGTCTTCAAGTTACCTACAGCGTGCTCTGCGAGCTGCGCGGGGGGCTCCCGCAGCCGGGCCGCCGCGTAGTCCGGGCCGTCGCACAGGGAACCCAGGACGCCGGCGGCGGCGTCCTCCCCAAAGTCTGGAGCGGCGCTGTTCTCAGCCTCGCTCTCCTCCAACACCCCGACCTCCACCACGTCCACGCTCCGCAGGCTCTCCAAACCCGCCTCCGCCTCCTCCTGGGAAGAGAACGAGAGGCGCCACTGACCGGAGAGCTGGCGTTGGAACCCCTGCCGGCGTCTCTGCTGCTGCTGTCACGTACCTGCCCATCTCTGGAATCTTCTTCCAGGCCGTTGTCTTCTGCGCCTTCTTCCTCCATCTTTTGTCCTAATTACAAAATAATTTTTCAGTCAGATTAACGCTCGGGCTCTGGCCTCCTAACTGGTTCACACAGACTAACAGATTTCAATCTGGGCGCCGACACGCTACAAGTAAACGAAAGAAGTACCCGTTCTCCCACCGTGTGCAATTCTGCTGCAACCGGGATGCTATTATCAAAGCGTTTTGATTTTGCACAAAATATCTAAAAGCTTCAAAATACCCCAAAACCACCCCAAACCACAAAAAACACCCCAAAAGAAAAACGAGTAAAGGCTGAAGAGGCATTTTTCAACAGACATTTACAAATGCAACGTCCACCTGCTGATCAAAGTGCTGCGCCCGGAAAGCCTAGATTAACCTGTTCTCCTCCCTACGCTCCCCCACGTCGGGCAGGCCGACCACCGTTCCTCATTCTCCGGACCAGGAGCTTTTCTTTGCAAGGTGCAAAGGTAAAGGCTACCACAAAGTCAATGGTCGTCCTGGATCTTGTAAAGGTGGAAGAACTACTTAGGATTAGCGCTAAGTACTCCCAAGAGGGGCTGGAGAAGAAGGGTGGAAGCTTCCAAGCTTAGAAGGGAAGTAAAATCTTTGGGCTCCATTGTGGACCAAAAGCCTTAAAATTGTGTGTGCTTTTTATCGTAGAGATTCCCTTCTGGAAGCAAGTGCTTAAACTAAAATGTCTGGCAAGGCAAGAAAAACAAAAGTACCCTCTCGGACAGCTTACACAGTCCAAACAAGCAAAGGGGAAACAAATCCTGACAGTCTGTTTACATGTGGGACGCCAGGTGCTCTCAACAGGGGAAGTCAGGTGGAATTTGGCCACAACTGGAGACACTTTTGGTGTCACAACCGGGAGGTGCTCCTGGCATCTAAGTGGCTAGTGACCAGGGATGCTCTGCATCCTAAGACCGTGCACAGGATAGAAAGAATGCTTACCCCAAATTGCCAACAGTGCCAAGTTCGCAAAACAGTGTGGCACACCATACAAGGTCTTGAAAAAGAAAAAAAAATCACGCTTCTAAAGAATATTTAACAACATGGGAAAACACCTACAAAGTTACGGGAAAATGCCTACAAAGTTACGAAAAAACACCAATCAAGTACAGTACGTCCAGGGGGCGTCTGGGGGGCTCAGTCAGTTAAGTATTCGACTCTTGGTTTCTGCTCAGATCATGATCTCACGGTTCTGTGGGTTCAAGCCCATGTCAGGCTTTGGGCTGGCAGCCTGTAGCCTGCTTGGGATTCTCTCTCTCTTCCCTGCTCTCTGCCCCTCCGCCCCTAGCACTGTCTGTCAAAATAAGTAAACTTAAAAAGTATCTAATGCAGGTTCGAAAGTAGCAAAAACTCTCCTCTATAATTTTTTGAAAGGAGAAAAGGAAACAGAAGAAACCTCAGTCTCTGAGCACAGATCCAAACATAGAACGTACCCGCTGATGCACCTTTTGTGCCACCATGAACACTCATTCACGACGTGTGGCTTTATCACCTGTCAGGCGCTGTCCTCCTTATATTAACGCTCCCACTACACCAGTGGGTTTATTAGCTACATCTGACAGCCGCGAACTTGGCATGGCTCTCAGACTCAGGTGCAGCCATCCTGTCACACGGGAACCCCACACGCCCTCTTGCAACCCACGCTCTGAAAATGTTTGGCGGCTGCACCTGCTTTCAGGACCTCTAAACAGTCGCCTGCGGTACCCACGGAGGATGTAAACAGGGGAGATGCAGACCGAAAAGGTTCAGCGAAAAGCGCCTAAAGGAGAATGGGAATGGCACAAGCCGGGCGGAGGCCGCACCCCAATTCCAAGGGCCTGGTTCTGGAGGCTACAAGCTGAAGGGGTGGGGGACAGTAAAGCTTTTAAAACCTAGATCAGAGCGGCAATCTTTCAAAATCACATCCACAAGCTCCTCTACCCGTTCAAAGTTTAGCTACTTTTCACTTTTACGTAACCTCTGAAGATCTAACTTCAGCCAGGACACAAGAGGGTCTAGCACCCTACACGACCGCCCACGTGGGCCAGCACCTGCGAAGAGCATGCCGCCTGGAGCCGTCCTCTGCCTCAGGACTCTGGCCTCCTGTTTCCTCTCTGGGGCTTTGGTGACTCTTCAGAAAAAGAAATGGGAGGCGGGGGGTGCCTGGGTGGCTCAATCGGTTGTGTCTGACTTTGGCTCAGGTCATCACCTCGTGCTCTGTGAGTTCGAGCCCCGTGTCCGACTCTGTGCTGACAGCTCAGAGCCTAGAGTTGCTTCAGGTCCTGTCTCCCTCTCTCTGCCCCTTCCCTGCTCATTCTCTCTCGCTCTCTCTCTCTCAATGACAAATAAAAATGTTAAAAAAAAAAAAAAAGGTGGGGGAAGGGACTAGTGTCCCTCTAATTCCAGCTATGGCTGTACTAGTATAAACATTTCTTTACACCAGCAGAAGTAATATCATCAAAGCTTTTTTGGACAAAATGGTAAGTCCAAGTGCTTTTAATGTCACCAAAACTGCAACCCACACATTCAGACCCGCGTTGGAAGCATCCCGCCATGATTCGTTTTGTCTAATGATACAAAGAACCCTTTGAAGAGCCAAAGATATTTTGACTAGTAAGCCTTGAATCTCCCAAGCTTTTTTTTTTTTAAAGTTCTGATGTTTTATTTATTTTCAAGAGAGAGAGAGAAACAGCATGAGCAGGGGAGGGTCAGAGAGAGAGGGAGACACAGAATCCGAAGCAGCTCCAGGCTCTGAGCTGTCAGCACAGAGCCCGCCGCGGGGCTCGAACCCACGGACTGTGAAATCATGACCTGAGCTGAAGTCAGACACTCAACCGACTGAGCCACCCAGGCGCCCCCTCCCAAGCTTTTTAAATGAGCACCTACATTAAGAACTTTCACAAACAGCTTCTAAACTAACAGATACAGTGCTCTCAGTGTGCATTCTTCGGACCAGTCAGCACACACACCAGACCGGGAGGAGCGTGGCAGGAACACATTAATGTATTAAAAAATGTATAAAAACATATAAAACGCAACCTAATTCACAAGTTTAACCTTTCAAAATGCACAGTTTTAAACAGATGAGTCATGCAAAAGCCTTTCTAGAACAGCTCTTCTAAAAAGTAAACTGGAGTTACTGAAAATGCTACAAATCACTTTCTTTTCCCCTTATAAGCGTCTGCGTTTAACTTTTTCAGACCAACAGGGTTATGTCCTGCTTGGAGAATCTCTGGGGTGGCACTTTTCAAGAAAATAACCCACATCACGTGCAAGTTCCAAGTTAGACTGTCCTTCTCTGTACAAAATCTGAGAGGAGGAAGACCGAGGGGACAGTAACAAGGTTTCATAGTTTTATGGGATTAAATTCTTCCAGAAATAGCTGGTCCCATCCAGGAAAAGAAACGAAGCTTTGACAGATGTCGCAAACTGGAAAAATCTTGAAAACATACTGAATGCAAGAAGCTAGGCACAGAAGCCACATATCCTACGGTTCTATTTGCATGAAACGGAACAATTACATACTTCCAGGGGCTGGAATTGGGGGGGGGGGGACACCAGTGACATGGGGAGCAAATGCTAATAGGCACAGCGACTGCTGTTCGGGTGATGAAAATGTTCTAGAATTACATAGTGTTGACAGCGGCACAGCCTTGTGAATACACTAAACATCAACAAATTGTACACGGGTGAATTTTTATAGTATTTGAATGAGATCTGAAAGGAAGCAAGGAAGGAAAGAGAGAAAAACCATTTCCCTGCAGAGGCCCTGGCAGGCTCAGTCAGCTGGTCATGTAACTCTTGACCTCAGGGGTTTTAAGTTGGGCATAGAGATTGCTTACAAATAAAGTCTTAAAAACAAACAAGCAAGAAACAACTCACTGGTGAAAAAAAGGCAGGGTGTAAATGCTCCCAACAATCTCTTTTGGACCCTAGAGAAGCCGGGTTCTAGTCTCACGCTGGTTATCATTTCCCTCGGTTTCAACCCTGATTTTTGAACCAAGCAGCAGCCACAGCAGGTTCAAGAGCTCCAGCCCCGCGCCAGAGCCCAGGCATCCCTAGCATGGCGCATCTTACCGCTCCCAGAACGACTCTTAGACGGAGAAAACAGAAGGCAAGCACACCGTTGGATCAGAACCTCCTCCTCCCGACCGAGGACAGAATCGGAGCTCAAGGCCTGGTGCTGTCAGCAAGGTCGCCCCACACTCAGGCCTCAGGCAGCGACAGGCACAAGCCGATACCTTTGACACATCTTTTCACAGTCTTCTTGCTGGTGGCTTCCAGCGTGACCCCCATTTCTTCAGGATCCTGCCCTTCTTCCTTAACCGCCTGGAGGAGAGAAAATGTAACAAAGTTGCGGAGCTGCAGGGCACACGGCTTTACCAACACCCCGCGAAGTCCGAGCCTTCCTTGCAAAGGGCGCCTCGGGTTCTGTTCCCTGGGCTGCGAGCCCAAGGGGCCCGGAATGAAACCGGCACAACCTGGTACTCCCCGGGCCCGAAGCACGGAAGACAAAGGGATGGGTGAACGGGGGTTCCCGAGTGCGGGGGAGGGGTCAATGACCAGTTCCAAAACGACCCCTAAAAATCGCCCCACCACGGAGACGCCGCACCAGGTCCACCCTCCGTAACGGGCGGCGCGGTGGTCGACATGCCACTGGGCGGGACTGGGCACTGAAGGTAAAGTCCGGTTCCGCAACGACCCGCCGCCCCCCGCCCAGGGCTGGGATGAGCGCGGCCGGAGGGGCACAAACAGAAGAGTGCGATGCAGCAGCGGGGAGACGGCGCGGCGCTTTAGGAAGCCTGTTGGGGAACCAGCTCGGATAAGCCGAGAGGTGACTGCCCGGCACCAGCCAGAAGACGATCTGGAAGAAGGGCGGTCGAGAGCAAACACCCCGGAATGGGAACCGGCACAACTCGCTCTCCTGTAACATCTCCGAGGGTCCTCGGTTCTCCAGGAGCGGAAACCGAGGCGCAGGGAGGAGGCGGCACCCACCCAAGGTCACAGAACCGAGTCTCCCACCGGACCCCGGGACAAGTCCAGGGGCCAGTCGGTGGCCATCGAGACGCGCTTTCAGCACTCGAGGGGACCGGCTGGAAAGAGGACCCAAGACGAGACACAGAGAGGGGCGGTGACGGGCCAAGGTCACACAGCCGGCCCCCTGGTCCCCGCGAGCTCGGGCAGGGGTCGGTCACAAGGATGAGAGGAGGAAAGGGATCCGGGTCCGGGAATCGCGGGTGACAGGCCCGCGCGGGGGCGTGCCCTGACCTTCCGCACCACCCCAGGCCGTCGAGCTGCCTTACCTTCTTGAGCCGCTCCATCAGGACGCTCTTGTTGCCGCCCGTGTCCAGGTTCCGCTTCTTCAGCTCCGCCCGCAGGTCGATCACCCGCAAGTCGCTGAGGCGCCGCGTCCCAGTCTCCGTGGCACCCGATCCCACAGCGGCTGTGCCAGAACCCGACTCGCCGGAGCCTGCCAGAGTCTCCGCCATCCCAGGCTCCGCGTCCCCGCCACCTACCCCCCACACCGCCGGCGGCTGTAGCGGCTCTGAGCACAAAATGGCGCCGCCTAAGAGGAAAACGCACTCGCTTTCTCCCGCCCCACTTTCCGGCCGCGCATGCGTGCCTCACACGCCAGCTTTATTAGCAGCAGGCGCGCTCGCGCGTCGACCAACCGCACGTTCCCCACCCCAACGCGCAGGCGCCAAAACTGCAGCACGCATGTGTGACCGCCGTCCGCGGCGGGAGGCTGGCGAGCTGCAACGCGCCTGCGCATATCCCTCTGAGCGCTCACCACGCATGTGCAGACGCGACCGGCGGCGTCGGCTCCGCGCCGGGTGCGCTTGCGCAGAAGCGAGGCGCGCCAGGGCGGCTGGAGCGGTTCCCTCGCAGGCGGCGCCATTTTGTGCTGGAAGCCGTGATAAAACCGGCCCGGTTCTGTGTGAAGTGGGCGGCGGAGCCAGGGTCCCTGGAATGGCGGAGACTCTCTCAGGCCTAGGCGATTCGGGTGCGGCGAGCGCAGCGGCTCTGAGCTCTGCCTCGTCCGAGACCGGGACGCGGCGCCTCAGCGACCTGCGGGTGATCGATCTGCGGGCGGAGCTGAGGAAACGAAATCTGGACTCGAGCGGCAATAAGAGCGTTTTGATGGAGCGGCTCAAAAAGGTGGAGCTGGGGCCCTGGGGGGCGGACATGCGGTGGGGGGGTGGTCGGCGCGGCCGTGACGGGAGTCCCCTGGTCTCTGGGTCCATCTCCGGTCCCTCTCGGGGCCTGCGCCTGGCCCGGCGCGCCGGGCTTCTTCCCGGCTCCTCCGAGGCCTCGGCGGGAGCGCGCAGCCCGGTGGGGCTCGGGTGCGGAACGCCGCGCTTCTCGGGAGCGGGAAGGAAGTCTCGGCGCGAACCCGGGGCAGCGCCGCGGCCTTGCAGCGGCGGGCGGCGGGGCACCTAGGCCGCGGGCTCCTCTTTTCCGCACCGGCCACTGCGCGCAGGGCCTTCCGCTCATTGTCCCCATCGCGGCCGGCAAAAATGACGGAAAGCGCGGAACCTCTCTTTTCCTGAGCGAGGTTGGGGGACTCGGCCAAGGTCACACGGCCGTGGAGACGAGGCGTCGGGATCGGAACCTGGGCCGGCGGGTTTCCTGGGCCCGCGCTGGCCGCCGGGCATTCTCTGGAGACGTGGATGCTCCTTGGCCCGTTAAGGCCAGCGGAGCTTGAGTAGAGGGTTCATTTCCAAAGCAGGCGGGCTAAGGGCGCTTTCGAGCGATTAGGAGAAAGGAATAAGGAAAAGCGGTTTGTGGATTGGCCAGCCGTAGGTCCAGAAGATAACGGGGAAAGGAAAGGAGTGTTTACATAGCGACCATAAACGTGAAAGACGTTGGTAGGAGCGCGGAGGCGGCCTCGGGGCTCCGTCCCTGTGTCTGGGCTCTGGTCTCTGTGGCCCGATCATGGGCATGGACGACACTTGGCGCCGCCGCAGCCGGGTTAGTCTGTAGGAAGAAGGGACGGTCGCGCGAACGGGCTTGGCATGTAACCTCGCACAGCGAGGTTTGATGGGGTTACAGCTCAGCGTCCTCTGTGCCGTTTATTTGCCGAGCCAGGGCTGTCACCCCAACCTCAGGCGTTGTGAGGGACGGCGTGAAAAGTGAGAAGTATGAGGAGTTAGTGAAGTGCCTGGGCCCCCGTCTCCCTTCTTCCCTATTCCTGTGATCCACCTGTTAGTGTCTGGGGACCCCCCGCCCGGAGTCACAGCCCCTGCGGACTGTGTGACTTACTCTTTCCACCCTCCTGGCCCCCGAACAATGGGTGTTAGGGTTTTATTTGTTGCGGATCACTAGTAAGAGGAAGCAGGGGTTTCCTATTCTCCGAATGAGGAAGCGTGGACTCGGGAAGGGGAGTTGATTAGCCCAGAGCCAGTGGGGCCTTTCCAACTCGAGCTGGTGTTTTCTTCACCATGGAGACTAACCTCCTTTGTTCAAGACACGGCGAAGCTCGTCAACAAGATATTTACCCAGAAAGATGCCGGGAGGATGAGGGTTGGCACTGGGGAGAGGTAGTCCGTGTGTTCCCAGCCACCAGGGCCCCGGCTCAGCAAAGCCAAATTGGGGCCTTTATCCTCTTTTCACCCCAGACAGGCCGCAGGGGCGCAGAGCTGTTAGGATGGCATTGAGCCTTCCTGCCCAGTGGGGGGCTGAGACTGGTGTGCGGCTCCAGGGGCCCCCCAGCACTGTCCTCTGCCAGCCGTGTCCTGCTTCTCTACCCTTCCATTTTCTTAGGGGTGCAGGGAAAGTATATAAATGTCAGCATTTATGTTTGTCTGCTACCCTGCAGTAGCAAGGCTGCAATTATTAATCTTCTCTCTCCTTCTCATTTTTAGCATCTAGTGTCCCTTTTCCAGTCATTTTTCCAGGAAGGAAATGAGGAAAGGGTGGAGGAGCACAAAGAGTGCAGTTTTTCCAAGCCCTGAAAGGATGACTCAGAGCCCACAGTGTCCCTAGGGATGGTGCTGTAAACCCTGCACCCAGGGGAGCCGTATGGAGGGGCACAGCGGCACACCTTTTGTTCCCCCTGCACTATTCCAGAGTCCTCTGTTGCCAGCAAGAGGGGGGAGGGGGGAGGGCTTTCCGGGTGTGCTTTCCTGGGTCCCAGAGCAGAAGTTCCTATTCTTCCTCCTTGCTCTGGCTTTAGAGAAGGGAGAGATTTTCTTTGTTCCTGGTATGGATTGGACGTGGAGCTAAGACCCACTTCAAATTCAGACGTCCACACTGGGAAGCTCCTTAGAATTGGGAACTTCTGAAACCGTCTGCGAACAAAACATGTTCCTTGAAGGGGGTTTGAATAGAACTTGTGCTCCTGGGACAGTAGAGTGGTGAGCGGACGGGAGGGGGGGGTGTCAGTAAAACCTGAAAGGAAAGCCCAGCATCCGGGATGTCGTCAGTGACTACCTCAGTAGCAGTGTGCGGAGTGCCTCCTTGGAGCTAGGCTGGGTGTGAGTGATGGGCTCTCAGGGTGGCAGGCCCGGCTTGCCAAGAGAGCCTTGTAACTCTGCATCCTTTCAGGTGTTTCCCCAAAAGGTTAAGAGCAAGACCTTTGGAGTCAGTCATAGGTGTGGGTGACCTGATGAGGTAACACACGTCAACACAGGCTTGTGGCACACACCGTATGATCTCAGCCTGTGAGCGTTAGTAAGTACTGTGTCCAGACAGGGCCAAGTGTGGGCATGGTGGGGGTAGGGGTCACATTGCTGGGTGAAGTGGTAGGAAATGGAAGAGTGGGCTTTTCCCTTTTTGAGTTCCCCTTGGTCCAGTAGGTTATGGTGATGGTAGTATTAAAAGAAGAAAAAATAAAGCGGAATGTTGATCGCTTGACTTACACAGATGATAGGGTTCTCAGAACAACCTTCTGGGGTGAGTACTTTTATTAGCTTCATGTTCCAGAGTGAGCTCTTCAGAGTAAGTAAATCTGCCTTAGCCCATATGGCTAGGGACTAGTAGAGTCTGACTCCGGAATCATTGTTCCAACATAGAGCTGGACCACAAATGAGTCAGGGGGAGCCCTTTTCTGAGGTTTCTGTGAAAGTCAAGTCTGCGTGTTGCCTTTTTTGCTTAACTTTTTTTTGATCTTCTCTTTAGGCAATTGAAGATGAAGGGGGTAATCCTGATGAAATTGAAATTACCTCTGAAGGAAACAAGAAGACATCAAAGAGATCCAGCAAAGGTATCGAGGGTTTTACAAGCCCTGCTAACTTTAAGAACTTTTTTCACACTTATTTTTTTTGCTAATCTGCCTGCCTGCGTACGTGGCCGTGGTTGGGGACTGTGGTCTGCCCCGTGACTGCACAGGGCCTGGAGTGAAGCTTTGCATTTCCATTAAGACCCTCCTGGTATACTTTGTTTCTCTATGTTTAGGAATTCAGACAGAGTGGGAAGGGTACTTGCTTATTTGTCCATTTTACTCTGTGGGTTTTCAGCCGTTCTTGGTTTGTCCAGACTCTTGCTTTCTTTGCATAGGGAGTGTCTAGGACTGCCTGGGTCTCCTATTTCTCTGACTTGCAAAATATAACTTCCCTTTTAGATACCACCTGGCCCAAACAAGAGTTGTGACTCGTACAGCATTGCTTTCAAAGTTGCCTACTGCATAAATGCCACATTCCACTTGGCATTCGTGATCTTCACCGTCTGACCCGAATCTCTATTTCCCTCTATATCCCCTGCCACCTTCTTCTGCTACATGGTGGGCTGTAGTCAGGCCCCAAACATGTGGTTTCCCCTCTTGAGCCTCTTTTCCTGAACTTCTGTGCTGTGCCTCTCCCTCCTCCCCATCCGTCTTCATTCCCGTCCTTGTTCCTCAACAGCTCTTCCCACTTACATCTTCTGCAGTGCGGTGAGCTGGCTCCTGGTACTTCACTTTAATGCTTAGGTCTCTGTCAGTGACCGTGAGACTGTTGAGGGCAGGGGCTCTGCCTTCCTGGTCTTTCCTCCTCTTCAGTATTTATGCAGTAATTTAACTCAGTAACATTCAGCTACTGTTTTAAGAAATATCTACTAGGGGCGCCTGGGTGGCTTAGTCGGTTAAGCGTCCGACTTTCGCTTAGGTCATGATCTCGCGGTTCGTGGGTTCGAGCCCCGCGTCGGGCTCTGTGCTGACTGCCAGCTCAGAGCCTGGAGCCTGTTTCAGTCTGTGACTCCCTCTCTCTCTGACCCTCCGCTGCTCACGCTGTTTCTCTCTCTCCTAGAAATAAATAAAAATATAAAAAAAAAAAAAAAAAAAAGAAATATCTACTAAAACTGAGCATTTGAACAGTTCTGAAAATTCTGTTGGTAATTGGTGGCTTTATTCCTCAAGTCCGGAAACATAATGAATTATTTATGTTGTCTGGCCAGCGGTGAAGAATTGGGTTCGAAATGTCTAAAAACAGGGACCAATGTCAGTCCCACTGTGTGGTGTGAGCTCTTGGAGAAAAGCAGTCAGGTGACTTCACTGTGGAATGAAGTCACTTCTGTGGTCCATAGTACATTGTGCATTTTTGGCTTTGTCCAAGTGAATGTCTTTGCCAGGGCAAAGAGTACTGGAAAATCACAGAAAGACAGTCCTACTGGGGGAAAATCGAGCCTGTTAGATCTCCTTTTCTTTTTTTTAAAGAGGAAAGAACGAGTGTTCTAAGTGGGTATCTTGTGTTTGTTTGTTTTTCTTTAATTTTTTTAACGATTTATTTATTTCTGAGAGAAAGAAACTGCGTGAGCAGGGGAGGGTCAGAGAGGGAGGGAGACACAGAATCTGAAACAGGCTCCAGGCTCTGAGCTGTCAGCACAGAGCCCGACGGAGGGCTCGAGCCCACGAACCGTGAGATCATGACCTGAGCCAAAGTCGGCCACCCAACTGAGTGAGCCACCCAGGCACCCCTTGTATTTGTTTTTAAACATAGACGCATATTAAGTAAAATGTAGAAGTTCCTTTTTTCCTGGTTATTAGAAGGTTGTGGATACTTTTCTGGACTTTTATGTGTATATGCAGTCTTTTTAAAATAAATGCACAGAAACACGTATACAACTGTGCAAATATATTTTTCTTTATAAGAAAGGCCTGGGACACCGGGGTGCCTTAGTTAAATGTCCGACTTCGGCACAGATCATGATCTCCCCGCTTGTGGGGTTAAGCCCTATGTCAGGCTGTGTGCTGGCAGCTCAGAGCCTGGAGCTGCTTCGGGTTCTGGGTCTCTCGCTCTCTCTGCCCCTCCCCCATTGGTGTTCTCTCTCTTACAAAAATAAACTTTAAAAAAAAATGGAAAGAAACTAGGTCTTAATTTACAAAATATTTTGTAGTTTGCTTCTTTCACTTAGCATGTTACAGGCGTTCCCAGCGATTACAAGTAAAAAGACCTGATTCCTTAAACGTGTTAATAGTAATGTTTCATATCACCATTCCATAATTTAGCTCATCAGTTTCTTTATTACGAGATTGTTGAGATTTTTTTCCAGTTTTCACTTGGCAATTTCAATTCTCAGTGCTGCCATGAATAAGAATATCTTTATGTAGTTAAGGGGATATATTTTTTGATAGCTTTTAATAGAAGAAGAATAATGGGGTTAAGGATATGTGCCTTTTACTTTAAAATAGCTACTGACAAATGGCTCTTCAACAGGCTTTACTGGTTAATACCCTGGGGTGGGGGTGGGGGCCTATTTAAATTCTCTCTGGATGTTGCATATTACTTAACTTTAAATGTTGCCTCTTATGTAGAAGAAAAGTATATTTATCTGGATTTCTCCATAAGGTAGTTTTCATTTACCTTTCTTTGCATGGATTAAACAACGTCTGGTAATTGGCCATCTGTATTTTCTTAATTACCTTTTCATGCCCTTTGCCCACTTTTCTCCTGAGTTTGTCTTACTGACTTTTGAGGGCTTTCTCTGTGTAAAAACATTGTAGTTGTTTTTTCCTATTTTATCATTTCCTACTTTATCACTTAACTTGTTTGTAATGTTTAGATCGTCCAAGTTTTATTAAAAAAATTTTTTTTAAGATTTATTTATTTTGAGAGGGACAGAGACAGTATGAACAAGGGAGGGGCAGAGAGGAGGAGAGAGAGAATCCCAAGCAAGTTCTCTACTGTCAGCACAGAGCCCAGCACAGGACTTGAACCCACAAACTGTGAGATTATGACCTGAGCTGATACCAACAGTTGGATACTCTACTGTCTGAGCCACCTAGGC
This sequence comes from Hyaena hyaena, assembly GCF_003009895.1. Lineage (NCBI taxonomy): Eukaryota > Metazoa > Chordata > Mammalia > Carnivora > Hyaenidae > Hyaena > Hyaena hyaena. The sequence goes on along the minus strand of NW_024080931.1, from coordinate 136,732 downwards.
ACCTCAGGTCATTAAAGTTTTAATTTTAACATATGCTGTACTGTCAACTATCAATTGTATATGGTTTCTAGATTTTCTGTTGTGTTTTAAAAGGCCTTCTTTTCCTTTAAAATTATTAAAAATATTCTATATCATAGAGTAATATTTACGGTTTTAGTTTTTAATTTCGATGTTCAATTCATTGGACTTTACTTTTGCATGTGGTGTGAGGTAGGTAGGGATCAGAGTATATGGAACAGTGTTATCCAATTCTTGTCCTTTCCCAGTCACATTCCCTTAAGCCCCCTCACATGCTCCCTAAAAGACGTTTGTTGTGATTACTTTCGCGTCTTCTAGGACTCGGTGTAAAATAGAATCATTCAGCACAAACTCCGTTGCGCCAGATTCTTTGATTGGCATAATTTGTTCTGTTCTGGAGCTTTACGGTACATTTTGATATTTGGTAGGACAAATATATAAGTTATACTGAATTATGTTCAGTAACTTTATTGCATTTTGGCAAGATTTTCTTAAAACATGTATTTTAAGGGGCGCCTGGGTGGCTCAGTTGGTGAACCGTCCAACTTCGGCTCAGGTCATGATCTCACGGGTTTGTGGTTTCGAGCCCCGCGTCAGGCTCTGTGAATACAGCTCAGAGCCTGGAGCTGCTTCGGATTCTGTGTCTCCCTCTCTCTCTGACCGTCCCCTGCTCACGTGGTCTTTCTCTCTCTCTTAGAAATAAATAAAAACATTTAAAAAAAACAACATGTATTTTAAGAGAGAACTTGCACACTCGCACAGGCACGCGTAAGTGGGGTAGGGGCAGAGAGAAGGGGAGAGAGAGAGAACCCCAGGCAGGCTGCGTGCTGTCAGCGCGTGCCCAGTGCAGGGCCCTGTGCCACCGTCTTGAGATCATGACCTGAACTGACTTCAGGAGTAGGACACGCAACTGACTGAGCCAGCCAGGGGCCCCTACTATACCAAGATTTTAATGAAAATGAAGTTCTTTTTTCTGGCCCGCGTGGTGAACAAACTCAAAATGCTTTGAAATCTGCATATTGATGATTTTAATCAGAATCCTAGAATGTGTATGTCAGATCATCTCAGCACTTGTCCAGCATAGTGTCCTCCAGTAATCTGTTCGGCAGAATCTTTTTTTGTTGTTGTTTTTAATGTTTATTTCTATTTCTTCAACGATTAATCTAGTGCATGTGCATGAGCGAGGGAGGGGCAGAGAGAGGGAGAGTGAGAAGCCCAAGCAGGCTCCAGGTTGTCAGCGGGGCTCCATCTCTGGACCCTGAGATCATGACCTGAGCCAAAACAAGAATTGGACACTTCATCAGCTGAGCCACCCAAGGTGCCCTTAAGCAGAATGATTAGGAGTAATTGTCACAAAAGTAAATTTAACTGGAAAAGCAAAATTGATATGTTTGCATTTTAGCCAATACCTGATCCTGTGATGCTGGTTTGTTTGACACAAGTTAATATTAGAGAAAAGACATAAGACTGGGAAATTTTTGTGTAACCTTTGTCCAGATTCCCCAGATGTTAGCGTTTTACTAAATTTCTTTATCCTCCCCCCAGTCTTCGTATGTATGTGTACGTATGTATGTTTGGTTTCGTTCCTGAATTATTTGAGAAGGAATTTCTGGCATGTACGCTTTTGTCCTGCATACTCCAGTATTGCCTAAAACCGAGGGTGTTGCATAACCATAGTTAGCGAAATCAAGGCATTCATGTTGATAAAGTTGTCTAAGCTCAGACCTTATTTAGACTTTAGGTTTTTTTCATAGCTCAAAAGGAAGAAAAATCCAGGGTCACGCGTGGCGCTGAATTGCCATGTCTGTTTGGTTTCCTTTTATCTGTGACCTTTTTTTTTTTTTTTTTTTTTTTTTTTAATGTTTGTTTTTGAGAGAGAGACAGAGACAGAACTCAAGTGGGCTCCAGGCTTTGAGCTGTCAGCACAGAGCCTGACACAGGGCTGGAACTCACAAACTGAGATCATGACCTGAGCCAAAGTTGGACATTCAACCAACTGAGCCACCCAGGTGTCCTATCTATCACAGTTTTAAAGACTTCATTGTATTCCTGATACTGCCATTTTTGAAGAGTATAGATCATTTATTATGAAGGCTGTTTTTTTTCAATTGGGGTTTGTTTATTCCTTCATTGGAAATTTTTTTTTTCCCATATTAGGTTCAAATTAGACACTGATCAGCAGTACCAACAGAAGAGTTACTCTTCTCAGTGCATCCTCTCTGGAGGTACATGCTGCTTAAAGTAGTGTTCCTCTGCTTTCTCTGCTGGGGAGTTACTTGCTCTTTGTAACTGTATCTATGAGAAAGATACTTTGAGACTTTTGTTAATATCTTGTTCCTGCTCCATTAGTTTTGGCATCCATTGGATGGGTATCTGTTGGTGAGTTTCTAAATGTACTATTCTATCTACATGTATTCGTTTCTTTTCTGCCATAAAGATTGGCTTGCTCTTCTCCTCCCCTATTACTGTGAACTTAGAGATTGTTACTTTGTTCAGTAAGTTATTAAACTTCATGGTGATTATTTTGATGCTCAAATTGTTCCAGTGAGCGCCCTCCAGGCTGGCTTATGTGTCTTTTTGATCTGTCCATATCACTCTTTGACCACTTTCTTATTTTCTGGCACAGGAAGGTATTCCTCTCTCATACTTTCCTGCTGCACCTTGGGAATCAGCCATTTCTTCCAGGCACCCATGTTCTTCTTTGTGGAGAGTGGCACTCTGCTACTGTGATGGCCATTCCTCGTGGTTTCTAAGTGCTGGGTTTGTAAGGTCTATTGGACTGAATGTGCCTCATGAAATTAAATACTGTTGAAGCAATCAAATTAGCCAATGGCAGCTTCAGAAATGTGAAAAAATAGGGGTGCCTGGGTGGCTCAAGTCGGTTTAGCGTCCGACTTCGGCTCAGGTCATGATCACACTGTTTGTGGATTCGAGCCCCACGTCGGGCTCTGTGCTGACAGCTAGTTCAGAGCCTGGAGCCTGTTTCAGATTCTGTATCTTCCTCTTTCTCTGACCCTCCCCTGCTCATGCTGTGTCTCTCTCTCTCTCTCTCTCTCTCTCAGAAATAAATAAAACATTTTTAAAAATGTGAAAAAATAAAGCTCTGGCTGATAGGAACAGTGCACCAACTGAACTTCCTGGTTAAAATTGTTTATTGAGTCTCTTGGATTTTGGAGGTGGCAGTAATACTGGCAAGTCAAAGACTTAAGGTGTATGTAAAAGGTAGTATATTTAATGTTCTTAAATAGCAAAGCTAACAGGAAGTATTCAAGACTTATGACTAATTTTGAGAACATTTTCCTAGATGTGATGATTTCATATTAGAAAGTTGTCAGCTACCCCCAAAGTGATCTAAAAATAAAATATGTAAGAATAACTAAATCGTTGGGCACCTGGGTGGTGCGGTCGGTTAAGCTTTAGACTCTTGATCTCAGCTCAGGTCATGATCTCAGTTTGTAGGTTTGAGCCCTGCGTCGGACTCTGCTCAGACAGCATAGAACCAACTTGGGATATTCTCTCTCCTTCTTGCCCCACCAGTGTGCATGCATACTCTTGCTCGCTCTCTCAAAAGAAATAAACATTATAAAAAAGTATATGGAAAACCGGTGATGTAGAGTTTTATTTTATATATTTATTTAAAAAAATTTTTAATGTTTGTTTATTTTTGGTAGAACACAAGCAGGAGAGGAGAGGGGGAGACACAGAATCTGAAGCAGGCTCCAGGCTCTGAGCTATCAGCACAAAGCCCGATGCGAGGCTCGAACCCACAGACCATGAGATCATGACCTGAGCTGAAGTTGGCTGCCCAACCGATGAGCCACCCAGGCGCCCTGATGTTGCTCAATTTTTTTTTTTAGTGTTTTATTTCTGAGAGAGAGCGAGCGAGCGAGCAGGGGAGGGTCAGAGAGAGGGAGATACAGAATCTGAAACAGGCTCCAGGCTCCGAGCTGGCTGTCGGCACAGAGCCCAACGCGGGGCTCAAACCCACAAACTGTGTGATCATGACCTGAGCCGAAGTCAGACGTTTAATCGACTGAGCCACCCAGGCGCCCCCGGAGTTGCTCAATTTTAATAGGCTATCAGAAACAGTGGGAAGTTTGATGATTTGTTCATCTTAAAAGTGGCACTGAGGATTTTTCAGTAGATGATCCTGGAATAGTTGGCTGGCTGGCTGTTGGTGAGAAAGGATCTGCTCTTCCTCCTTCCATGCCAAATAGAAAATTCTGGCTAGGATGGTACTCTGATAGCGTGGTGATGACCTGGAATGACACTAAAACTGACAGACAAGAAGGCTAACAAACTCAGCTGCATGAAAGGTTTAATCTTCTCAGCAAAAGACATCATAAATAACTCAGATGCAACAGACTGAGAGCAAGTGTTACAGAATAAGGAAAATACAGGGGCGCCTGGGTGGCTCAGTCAGTTAAACATCTGACTTTGGCTCAGGTCATGATCTCACAGTTCGTGAGTTCAAGCCCTGCATTGGGCTCTGTGCTGACAGCTCGGAGCCTGGAGCCTGGAGCCTGCTTTGGATTCTGTGCCTGCCTCCCTCTCTATTTCTCCCCCACTCTTGCTTGCTCTTGCTCACTCTCTCTTTCTCTCAAAAATAAATATTTTAAAAAATGTTTTTAAAATAAGGAAAATACACAGTCCAGTTGACGAAGTACGGATTATGAATAAGCATCTCAAAGGTCAAAGAAAAAACATTGGCCTATATAACAAAAGATTCTTTTGCTACTAATTGAAGGAAAGGAAAGAAAAAGAAATAGAGTTCTTATTTTGGCCTCTCACCCTGGCAAAAATTTATACCATTCCTAATAATCCATGTTAGCAAGGATGTGAGGCGATGGGCAGTTGGTGGCCATGGTGATTTAATATAGCCTCTTTGGGGGCTCCTGGGTGGCTCCGTTGTTTAGGTGTCCAACTTTGGCTCAGGTCATGATCTCACGATTTGTAAGTTCAAGCACCATGTCAGGCTCTGTGTTGACAACTCAGAGCCTGGAGCTGCTTCAAATTCTGTGTCTCATTTTCTCTCTTCCCCTCCCCCACTTGTGCTGTATCTCTTTGTCTCTCAAAAATAAATAAATGTAAAAAAATGTTTTAAGGGGCGCCTGGGTAGCTCAGTGGGTTAAGCGTCAGACTTCGGCTCGGGTCATGATCTCTCACAGATCATGGGTTCAGGCCCTTCGTTGGGCTCTGTGCTGACAGCTAGCTCAGAGCCTGGAGCCTGCTTCTGATTCTGTGTCTCCCTCTCTCTCTGACCTTCCTTTGCTCACGCTCACGCGGGGTGTCTCTCTCTCGGAAAGTAATAAAACAACATTAAAATTTTTTTTAACTTTTTTAAAAGTCTTTTTTCATGGGAGTCCCTAAACTAAGAAGTATCCACAGTAAAAATAAAAGATGGAGGTGGATTAGTGTGTAGTGCAAGAAAAAGAGGCTGAATCTTTTATTGAAGTAAAAATGACAGTAAAGAATGTGGCTGTTTTTGAGCTTATAATTGCATAAATATGTTTGTGTAATCAAATACATTTTATTTTATTTTATTAAGTTATTTATGTAAGAGAATGAGCTGGGGGGGGGGGGTGCAGAGAGAGGGAGAGACCAAAGCAGGCTCTGTGCTGACAGCAGTGATCCCGAGGCAAGGCTCAAACTCGAGAACCATGAGCCAGGCAGGCGCCCCTAATCAAATACATTTTAAAAGGAATGACCTGCCCGCATGCGTCAGGCCACTCCAGGTGCCATGGGGAACCCTGGCAGAGTCGGGGGAGGCATTGTCACTGGTGAGCCCTGAGGCAGCAGCTCAGCAGAGGAAGAGGAGGTGGAGTCCCGGGCAAGAGGGCGAGGGCCGGGTTACTGCTCTACCGGCTATCAACAGTTACCAACGGCAGGGCAGAGCAGCAGAGCAGTACCTTGTAGTGTGGAGCCTGGAAACGGGTGCTGTGTACTGTGGAGGAGGGATTTGAGGGGCATCCTTTTCTCTTGATACAAAGATGGCACTTTGATTTATTCTGGAGAGCTGTATTTTTCATTCACATCAATTTTGGATTGGCTTAAACACCTGTCTTCTCTTTGGAAGAGTGGCTTTTCCCAAATAGTTACTCTCAGTAGGCTTCCCAGCCAATGTTATGCTTTCTGTACTGAAGATGCACTGTTCTTAATAGCACACATTTTCTTGGAGCGCCTGGTTGGCTCAGTCGGTTAAGTGTCTGACTTCGGCTCAGGTCATGGTCTCAAGGTTTGTGAATTTGAGCCCCGGGTCAGGCTCTGTGCTGACAGCTCACAGCCTGGAGCCTGCTTTGGATTCTGTCAGTCTGTCTCTCTCTTTCTCTGTCTCTCAAAAATAAAAAATAAAAACAAAAACAAAGCACCACAGGTACATTCCTCTTGACTTCATCCTTGAGATGATTTCATCCTTGAGAGAGCTCCCCTGAAAGGGTCTGGGCTGCAGTGAGCCCGTGCAGCTGCTCTGGAGCAGAGGTGGCTTTGAACGCGGAAAACTGCTTTTGCTTGTGGGAACCTGCTGCCTCTTATGGAAGGGAGAGGTCAGGGGCTCCTGGGTGGCTCAGTTGGTTAAGTGGCCGACTTCAGCTCAGGTCATGATCTCATGGTTCGTGGGTTCGAGCCCCGCGTCGGGTTCTGTGCTGACAGCTAGCTCAGAGCCTGGAGCCTGCCTGGAGCCTGCTTCGGATTCTGTGTCTCCCTCTCTCTCTGATCCTCCACTACTCACGCTGTCTCTCTCTCTCTCTCTCAGAAATAAATAAATAAAAATGTACGACTATTTGTTTAAAAAAAAAGGGAAGGGAGAGGTCAATAAAGGGTTGCACGTTCATGGTGATGAAAAAATCTAAGTAGAGTTTTCCTAATAACTAGGATGGACAATGTATATATAGCTTCATACCAGCTTTATCAAATATAATAAATCTGTGGACATGCTGCTAGTGCATCTTCCTGGTATATTTATATAAAGACCACTGGGTTGAATTCCAGACATTTTTTTTTAAAGTTCAAGACGTATTTTGCCATGGAGATAATTATAAAATGGTAACGGTGTTCCCAGCCAGCCACTAAAGACTATTTGCACATAATGTGTTGAATGATGCTATTAGTGTTCTTGTGTGGATGTGTTTTAATGTTTATTTTTGAGAGACATAGTGTGGGTGGAGGAGAGGAGACACAGAATCCGAAGCAGGCTCCAGGCTCCAAACTGTCGGTCCAGAGCCTGACACAGGGCTCAAACTCAAAATCGATCGTTGAGATCATGACCTGAGCCAAAGTCCTATGTTTAACCCAATTGACCCACCCAAGTACCACACGTTCTTGTGTGTGTGTGTGTGTTTAAATTATTTATTGAGAGAGAGAGAGGGCAGGGGGTAGGGGCAGAGAGAAAGAGGGAGACACAGTTATGTGAAGCACCTCCAGGGTCTGAGCTGTCAGCACAGAGCCCGACGCAGGGCTCAAACTCAGAAGCTATGAGATCATGACCTGAGCTGAAGTCAGACACTTAACTGACTGAGCCACCCAGGCGCCGCCCCACATTCTTCTGTGCTTTTTAATTTTTTTTTTTTTTAATTTATTTCTAGGAGAGAGAGAGACAGCGTGAGCAGGGGAGGGTCAGAGAGAGAGGGAGTCACAGACTGAAACAGGCTCCAGGCTCTGAGCTGGCAGTCAGCACAGAGCCTGACGCGGGGCCCGAACCCACCAACCGCGAGATCGTGACCTAAGCGAAAGTCGGACGCTTAACCGACTAAGCCACCCAGGCGCCCCTCTTCTGTGCTTTTTAAAGAAGGTTCTCCTAAAAATCTTTTCAGATTTCCTGATATTGCTTAATGGAATTAGGATATGGAAAAAATCAGTTTACAGATGTTATAAGGAAATTCTTATCCCTGACAGGTTTTTTTTTTTTTTA